>NC_052359.1:5861305-5941879 GCF_009727055.1 Benincasa hispida | reverse complement strand
TTATCAAGGCTTGGTATTCAGCGACGTTGTTTGAGCATAACTCGACAAGGTGAAGCTATAAGGCAACATGTGCTTTTCTGGTGAAATGAGGACGATACTTGCCCCTGCACCACTTTTCCATGCCACATCGTCAAAGAACATGACCCACCGCCTTGAGGTTTCTATGAAGAGAACATCATCATCGGGAAAGTCTTCACTTAACTCCCAATTCGATGGAATTGGGTGATCTGCCAGGAAGTCGGCCAATGCTTGTCTTTTAACTGCCCTTTGTGGTACATAAACAATGTCGTACTGTTGAAGCATGTTTGCCCATTTGGCTAAACGTCCCGAGATGATCGGCCTGGACAGGACGTACTTGATGGGGTCGGCTTTCGCAATTAAGTGGACTATGAAGGCCTGCATGTAGTGCCTCAACTTACCTATGGCGAAGAAGAGCGCAAGGCATGTCTTCTCTATAGGGGAATAATTGATCTCGGCTCCATTTAGGGTTCTACTCAAGTAATAGAGAGCACGTTCTTTTCCCTTTTCTCTTTCTTATGCCAATAGTACCCCCAGTTATCTCTCTTGCGCTGCAATGTATAGTATCAACGGCTTGCCCGCTACTAGGGCTCTTAAGACAGAAGGGCTGATCAGGTACCTCTTTATGTTATCAAAAGCATTATGGCAGGCCTCATCCCATTCGAATTTCTCTTCCTTTCTCATCAGTCTTTGAAAGGGTTGACACCGCCATGTCAGGTTAGAAATAAACCTTCAGATGTAGGCCAGACGTCCTTGTATACTTCTCAACTCATGTAGATTTCTTGGTCTTGGCATCTTCTAGATGGCATCAATCTTGGATTGGTCTATCTCTATCCCTTGATATCTCACAACAAAGCCCAAAAACTTTCCTGAAGTTACGCCGAACACGCATTTGAGGGAGTTCATCTTTAACTGATACTTTCACAGGCGATCGAACACGGTTCTTAGATCTTTCAAATGGTTCTGTCGTCGCTTGGTCTTGACCACAAGGTCATCCATATAACACTCCACGTGTTTATGAAACATGTCGTCAAATACGTTATGCATGGCACGTTGATAAGTAGCGCCGGCGTTCTTCAACCTGAAGGCATTACCTTGTAGCAATATATCCCTTTTGGGGTTCGAAATGCCGTCATTTCCTCGTCTACGAGGGCCATTCATATCTAGTTATAACTGGAAGATCCATCCATAAAGGATAAGGCTTCATGTCCCGTTGTGGCACAGACCATGGAACTTGATGCTCTGTTGATGGGCAATGGAAATCGTCTTCAAGACATGCGCTGTTTAGGACCGCAAAGTCTATTGTGAACACGAAGTTGCCATTTTTCTTATCTAACCGGACAATGTTGGCTAATCCATGCTTGGATATTCAACTTCACAGAATGAACCCAGCCTCGATCAACTTATGACTCACCTCAATATCTGGGATAAGTTTCTGGTCGAAAGCGTCTTGAGCCTTCTTAACGGGTGCGAACGCCCTTTGTTTGATCGTTGAGATTGTGGATTATACTTTTGGATCTAGGTCCCTCGAAATCCTTTGTATGTCTAGGAAAAAAACATCCTTGTATTCGTGAAGCAAAACCCATGTATTCGTGCCTATTCCTTTTTCGAGAGGGACGCACTGATGAAAGTCTCGGACGCGGTTCTTCTACGGTGCCTAGATTCACCTTTTTATCTGTCCATCGTGGATTGACCATCATCCTCTAGACCTTGCGAAGCGTCCTCCACTTCCTCTTAGCTCATACCTTTTTCGGATTCTTAGGTGATTGGTGATGTGGTGCACGAAGTTTCGCCTTCCTCTTTGCTCTAAATTTCCATTATGAGGATTGGTGAAACCGACACCGCGCGCCTCTTTACTTGAGCCTGCCCTCACTTTGTGTTTAGAGTAATGAAGGTATTTCTTTTCATGTGTGATGGATGGTACTACGGATTTCTCCACACTTCTTGCCTCTCCTGATGGCTTCTGGTCGATGACGCTTAAGCATTTTTAAGGTCGATTGGCCGCCAGATGAACGTCGGGGTATCGACCCTCTCTTTCTTATATCATTTCGGGGGCGACAGTGCAGGCTTTTCCCTTCCCTTTTGTCTTACCAGGGACATATTGGTCAAGGGGATTTCAGCCTTTCGTGCTTTAGGCGATAAAAAAACAGGAGCACGGGTTTTTCCTTCGCTCTTCTTTGTGCGCCTAGTCTCCTGAAGGTCGACGGTCGCTCCACACTGATGATTGACAGATGATTTCTCATTTCCTTCATTCGCAGAGTCTACCTATGAAAAATTGAACTTCGAGTAACTTGGGATAGTATGTATGGGGTTTCCCCTTTCTGCTTTGTCATGCTTAAACTCTCAAAGACCACGGGCGCATGCGGCGACGGTCTAATACGGTCGAAGGCTGAGGCATCTTTTATCTTTGCCTTCCTTTTCTCCTGTATCATCCGCTCTGCGTTGCAATGATATGATTGTTGTTGGCCACTTTCCCCTTCGCCTTTCTAATTATGCGAATTGGCTCTGACGGCTCATATCCGAGTCCCGCCTCGATGTGGGTATAGCGGTGTTCTTCTTGCAAAGCTTCTTTTGGGTTGGCGAGAGTCAAGTTTCTCATAAATCTTCAAAATCTTGAACTCAGTGTGAGTTATGAAGTCATAGCCCGCCTTCGCCAACAACTTGTAAACCTTGGGATCAAATCAATCTTCAGTTCACCTTCGGGAAACTTTAACCTTGTCACTTCCGCCTTCGGCTTGTGGATTTCCTGCTTCATTATCGGCGTGAGGGGTGTGATGAAACTCTCCTTTAGAATTTCTATGTCACCGACCTGCAAACCTTTGACCATTCCGTAAAAGGTGACTTCATGTTTTTTTCGTCTCGACAAAGGGACATAGCGCAAAATTGGAGGTTTTGAGGCTTTTTCGCCCCTCACCACGAGTGTTTCTCCAACTCGAGGGATGTTTTGCTCTCTTTTGGGCTGGAGGCTCGTACCTTGCTACTCATCCCTTTCTCTGTGTCTATTGCTGACTTCGACCAGGATCCACCTGCTTTCTTTGCCAGCAAGTTCTCTGCCAGCATATTCTCAACGAAATTCTCACTCTTTAGGTAAAACTTTGCATCTGCGAAGTAAGACTCGACTTCGAAAAACGGATTAGAATCTGCTTCAACCTTCTTAATCCCGTCTTGGTAAAACTTGAAATACTGATGTAGTGTCGATGTAATCACACCATTCTCATGAATCTAAGGGCGTCCCAATAGAAGCTTGTAGATGGTCTTTGAGTCTATCATACGAAACAACGCATCAGCCTTCAGATCGCCAATGAGGAGCTCCAAATGTATCATGCCTATTGCCCTTTGGCTGCCTTGATTAAAACCCTGAATTAGTAATTTGCTGTTTGATAGCTCTTCCATGAGTATGCCCAACTGTTTCATAGTCGTCTTAGGCATTATATTGATGGTAGATCTGTTGTCGATGAGGATTCGACCCACTCTCTGTTCTCGAATGTATCCAGAGACGTACAAAGGCCTATTATGCAATTTGAATCCCAGTAGAAGATCTTCGTCTGAGAAGCCTATAGATGGGCAATACGAGGCATAAGCACGTGCTGCGGGGGTCGATGCACCAGATGCGTTGGATTCTAATAGTGCCTCAATGAGGGTCGTCTTAGCTTCTCGCGAGAGTGAGAACAGTTCGTCTATGCTGAATGGTGACGAACCCTTTGATTCTTCTGTCGACTTTAATGGGCCTGGAATGTTATCTTCTTCTTTTATGGTACTGACAGCATGACATGTAGCAGCCTCTGGCATCTCCTCTGAACCTCAATTATAGAAGTTCTTCGGGAGGAAATCTGCTAAAGTCATCTGACGTCTGGGACGAGGAACATCATCATTTCTCTCGTCAACAGCTTTGGGCCTCCAAGCCTTCTTTCTACCCTTCCTTTTTTGTATCCTTCTCCCTCTCTTGTAGCTTCTATGAGAGCGTAACTCTTTTGGGGTAGAGTTCAGTCTTTCCATCTGAGACGTTCCACAAAGATCCAACCTTCATTATCGTCATTGTCAGTACGCTCTCCTCCGTTTTGAGGATCTGTAGCTTGGACCTCCTGTCGAAACCATACTACCACAGATTCGAAGGTCCCAAACTGGACCGAGCTTTCCCTTTCTTCATAATATATGATTGGTGCCGCCACGCTTGGAGTTACCGTCACTGCAACATGATTCGTTTGGACCACCTCATCTAGATCCAGTTCTATTTTCCTTTCACGAGCCAATTTCAGGATCACTTCCTTCAGTATAAAACATTTTTCAACTGGGTGGCTAACGACCCTGTGATACTTGCAATAGTTGGGATCGTCCACTTTTTCAGCCTGTTCCAGTCATTTACATTCTGGTAGCTGGATAAGGTGGTTCTCTAGTCATTGTTCAAGCATATCCGTAACGTCAAAGTTGGGGAACGAGTAGATTTTTTTCCTATCGTTCTTTCAGGGTTAGGTGACGTCTTTTGCCTCATTCGTCTTTCTTTTCTATCTTCTTATCTTTCCCTTTCGAGGAGAACTTCAACGAGGTCGTATTAACGGCCATTGATTCTTTTATGGTAGCTTTCACAATTTTCTCGGTGCTCTTCACCTTCTTCTTGTATTTCTTCGGTTCGTGGCTCAGGAAGTCCCTCGTTCCTCTATTGGCGACACTTAGCTCCATGTCGTGAACGCAGGTCGCCAATTCTTCAAAGGTTTGGGGCTTTATTCCCTGCAGAATGTAGAGGAGTTCCCAGTGCATACCTTGTGTGCACATTTCTATAGCAGATAATTCGGTGAGTCAATCTTTGCAATTCAGACTCAGAGCTCTCCATCGGTTGATATAGTCGACGACTGGCTCCCCTTTGGGGCTTTATTCCCTGCAGAATGTAGAGGAGTTCCCAGTGCATACCTTGTGTGCACATTTCTATAGCAGATAATTCGGTGAGTCAATCTTTGTAATTCAGACTCAGAGCTCTCCATCGGTTGATATAGTCGACGACTGGCTCCCCTTTACATTGTTTGGCGTTTGTCAGCTCCATCATGCTGACGGTGCACCTAGTGCTATAGAAGCGATTCAAGAATTCTCTTTCAAGTTGCTCCCAACTGTCAATCATTTTAGGCTCTAAGTATGTGTACCAGTCAAAATCGTTTCCTTTTAGGGTTTTGACGAACTGCTTGACTAGTAGATCTCCCCTTGTTCGTGCATTTTCACATGTTTCTACAAAGTGGGCGATATGTTGCTTTTGGGTTGCCCTTTCCGTCAAATTGTTGGAACTTTGAGGGTTGGTACCCTGTAGGCATTCTCAGATTGTCGATCCTTTGGGTGTATGGCTTGGAATACATGAAGGAAGTTTGAGCTGACCCTCCATATTGAGCTCTTATGGAGGTCATGATCATGTCTTGCAGTTGTTGGACCGATAGAAAGGCCACCGAGTCTGGCTGTTGCCGTTGGTTCTCTTACAGCACGGTCTTCCCCTTATCAGTTTCTTTAACCGTTGGTGCTTGGCTTGGTTCAGCAGCCTCTCGAGACTACATTTGTTCTCTTAGGGTAGCGATCTCATGGTCTCGTTCCTCGACGACTTTCATCAGAAAGTTAATCTTCCTTTCCATTTCTGCCATGACTGCTTCTGCTGTCACAATTGCCATCATGACAGAGATCACATATGGCGGTGAATCTCTTTTCGACTTACTGGAGGCGGAAATAGAGTTGTCAAACAGGGGGTTTTCCTTGATGAAAACCCCGCCTTGTGGGGATTCCATCATTTGCCTCAAGATGTTGTGGGCGATGAGGGAGCTCTGCTCTTGCTCCTGCATGACTTCTCTTGAGCGACTGCAGGTGACAGGTCCCATGTATGAGCTGTTTGTGGAGGAAGCCTTGGATGTCATCTTCTTAAGTGCCATTTGCCTTGTTTGGATGCTGAGAGAGAGATGAGAGGTTGAGAGGTTCCACCGGGCGTGCCAATTTGTTCACACGAGGCTTCAGGAGAAACTTGTTTTGTGGAGTTAAACTTGAGTTGGTGTTGATGTTGAAGTTGATTTGATGCAATGTGGTTCGATCTCTAATACTTGATTCCTCTGATTCTCTCTCAGTTGGGTGAATGCGCTTGATTTGAAGAAGAAAAGCATCAAACGTTCTCAAAGTAGAAGTCTTGGAAGAGTCTTTGTGTTTTCAAGAGTATTCTATCTTCTAGGAGTGCAGCTTCAGGAGTCTTGGGAGTCTTCTGCTTGTTGATGAATTCTATGGGCTCTCTGTATGTAGAAAATGCTTGTATCTTCAAAGGACTTCAGTCTTCAGAATGCTTGCATCTTCAAAGGACTTCAGTCTTCAGAATGCTTATATATTCAAAGGACTTCAGTTTTTAGGTATGGTCAGCTTTAGGAGTTAAGGAATCTTCTGATTGTAGAGAACTCCCTATAAGCTTTCTGGAGTTTAGAATTGTTGACCTCTCCAAATGAGGAGAGTTTCTCTGTTTATAGAGATCACAAATGGGCTTGGGCTCAGTTGATCCATGGGTCTGGCCTTTGAGCCCAATTAGTTGGACTTGGTTTTAGTTGATCCATGGGTCTGGTCTTTGGGCTCAATTAATCGGATTAGGTCTGATTTGAAATTTTGATCAAATTCAACCTATTTTTGGGCTTAGTTGGACTTTGACCCAAAGAATAATATCAAATTGGGCCAAATTAATCTTATCTGATTCAACGGTCATGATAAAAAGACCTGACATCATCGAAATTTGTCTTCAACTTCAATTCAGGACCTATGTCAACTCCTAATTGAGCCTAAATTTAATGATTTGGAATTTCGTCATTAATTTAGTAAATGATGTGACAACTTGTGATTGGTCCAAAATTTCTCATTCAACAGTTATAGTTCTGTCTCTTATACACATCTAGATGTGTATAAGAGACAGACATATAGTTTAATATATAATAAGGTGGTTATCGTACATATATTAATTAATTTATTAAAATAATTAGTTGAATTATTTTATTAAATTAATTTTGATTTAATTTTTTAAAAAAATTAATTTATAGGAGGGAGTCAAATCCCTCCCTTTTTTCTCTCTTATGGAAGAATGTGAGGGCTAGTTTTTTCACGTCTTCATCTTCTTCACAGAAGATTGAAAAAAGAGAGTTCTCTGTAATTTTCTCTTAGGATTTTTCTCGTCTAAAAAATTAATCTCCCTCTCTCCTAAAATTCCAAGAGCCCACAACTCCATGGATTCTCATCCTAAAGAATACAGAAGGCTCCAATTAGTGGTGGTCGTCTTGGATCGAGGGTTTCGAGTTCATGGCAGTACGTGGCCAATTTTGGAGAAAAGGAAATTCGAAGAAGATCAGATCTTCAAGGGTAAGTTCTTTCTAAACCCTCATTTCTTTTATGCATGCTGTAAAAACTGTTGATTATGCATATCCTGTATTCTATAAAATTTGAGTGATTTTTTAAAAATAAAATTGGAACGATCTCCACGTTTTCGCTCAAGGCCTTCATAGGTTCCTTCAATTGGTATCAGAACCAGGTTTTTGGTCCCCAATTTTTATTGTTCAAAATTAAATTTACAGAATTGGAGGGATTTTGCATTTTGTAAAAATTCTATTCATATAATGAATGTTTTGGTGAATGTTTACGATTATCGGATGTTTTCAGGATAAACCTTTAGATTTATCGCTTTAATTTACATATTTGATTTATAACGGTCCAGTGTTTTGGCCATATTTTTTGCGGTTGAGTCTGTATTCAAGTCTTGAGTCGTTCGTGATCGTTCCAGTGAATTACTGGAGAAAACGAGGCCAAAATTGGATATATATTTATTATTATATGTCATAACGTATGCCATATAGTAAAAATCTTACCATAGGTTATGCATAATTCATGCATCATTTATATTATAAATGTTATAATATATAGTTGCATGATTTTATTTTTATAGCATGCTCATGCATTCTATAATATAAATATTATAATATATGCATACATGCATTAATAACATATCTATGCATCATTTATATTATAAGAGTTATAATATTTAGTATGTATGTATGGATGGTTGTATGTTATTAGTAATGAAATGGAATTGTATGATGCATGAAACTACTTTTGGAAATTTTATAATCGTTATAATTTTACTAAGTACGTCATAACATGTAATGAATGATTTTAATTTGTTTCATTTCTTTTATAAAAATTATAGTTAAATGAAATTAGAAATTAAATTCAATAATTCAGAATTGCATACAAATCTTAGGTTAAAATCATTTTTTAAAATAGTTTTAGAATATGATTCACATAGACCTAAGATCACATTTCTAATAAGATTAGAAATTAAGTTTAATTTTTTAATTAATTTAATAGGATTAAATTGATTCTTAATTAAAAGATTAAATTTGTAGCAAATGTATCTATAAGGGATACTTTGTCTAAAGTTAGTTATGTCTAGGTTGGGGTATTTAAGTTGACGGAAACGTAACACTCCTACCTGGAAATTTACATGGAAAGGTGAATTAGATAGATTTGTTACAAGCATGCAATGGTTGATTGAGGTTTATTAAAGTGTTTAATAAACACTAATCAAAGTTGTTTAACCATCAAAAGTAAATGTTACTTTTGGGAAAATTTAAACAATCACTTAGTTAAAATCAGTACCCAGATTTTTCTAAGTTAAATAACCCGGTAAAACACTCAATGAGAGGAAAATAGGGTATATGATACTTCATTTTACCTTTTCACGTTTCTTCCTAAAAGTTCACATTGTAAGGTCTACATTCGGCCTCGAGATACCTTTGCTTGTGTCCTCCTACGGATGGTATTTATATAGGTCAATATCAAGGTGAATGGAGAGAGTGTTTATAGTAAGTGGGAGGGGAACGTGTGTCAACACATTCCACAGTCTCTCTCATTAGTTTGTAGTAAAGTTTCATATTCGGCCTTGAGGCACCTTTGCTTGTGTCCCCCTACGGATGACATTTGCATGATTCTTTATTTCAAACTCCAGAAATGGATATGGTTGCTTTAGTTTTTGCCCCAATCGATTTTTTTTCCTATGGTTGGCTCATTGGGACGGAACTCTAGAATCTAAAATGTGGGATTACACTTACAAGAAAATGTTAAGCGAGTTTAACAATTTTTGGACCGAACAATGGTGATTGATAGTTACAGTAACAAGGAGTTTTTCTTTCTGTTGGTTGAGATAGTCTCATTTAAGTGAAATGGCACCTGATCACCCTATGGTGGCTTTTTTCCCATCTCACTAAAATATCATTGTAAAATAGATGTCACTTAGGGTGCATTAGATTATTTTGCTAAATTTGACTGATTTTTTCAAATGGGTTAATGAATTGAGTACTAATATAAATAAATTGTATGGTTTCAAAAAATTTTGTTATGAATTCTGCTACATTGAATTGACTCGCTGCCGACAAACTTACCGGCGAAAACTATACAACATGAAAAAATACAATCAACACAACACTAATCATCAATGACCTTTGTTTTGTCCTTATAGAGGATTCTCCTCCTATTCTTGTTCAAAATGTCACTCGAAATGTTCGAGAGGCATACAAGCGTTAGATAAGGACAAATGAAAAGGCCCAAGCATATATCTTGGCAAGCCTTTCTGAGTCTTGGCCAAGAAGCATAAGCCCATGATCAATAGCCGTGAGATCAGGGAGTCCCTACGGGGATGTTCGGACAATCTTTCGCACAACTCAAGCATGATGCTCTAAAAAATATCTTCAATGCTCATATGCTAGAGGGGACATCTATTAGAGATCACGTTCTCAACATGATGGTCCACTTCAACGTGACGGAGATGAATGAGTCTATCATCGACGGGACCAGTTAGGTTAGCTTCATCTTGGAATCTTTGCCTAAAAATTTCCTACAGTTTCGTAATAATGCTGTTATGAACAGGATTGACTACAACCTGACCATTTTGCTCAATGAGCTACAGACTTTCTAGTCCTTGATGAAAAACACGGAACAAAAGGGAGAGGCAAATGTTGCCTCGTCCTCGAAGAAGTTCTATAGAGAATCGTTCTCTGGAACTAAGTATGTACCTTCTTTTTCTAGCACCAAAAAGTGGAAGAAGAAGAACAGTGAAAAGGGGAAAGCTAACCAACCAGCTATTACTCAGAAGGGCAAGAAAGCCAAGGCTGCAAAGGGAATCTGTTTCCATTGCAACCATGAGAGACACTGGAAGAGGAATTGTCCCAAATAATTAGCAAAAAAGAAGAAGGTCAAGCAAGGTAAATGTGATTTACTTGTATTGGAGACTTGTTTAATAGAGAATGATGATTTAGCCTATATAATTGATTCAGATGGCACTAACCATGTTTATTCTTCATTTCAGGGAATTAGTTTATAGTGGCAACTAGAAGCTGGGAAGATGACGATGCATGTTGGAACTGGGCACGTCGTTTCGGCTATGGCAGTGGGAGGACTTTGACTTTGTTTAAAAAAAAAATCATATTATATTAGAAACATATATGTGGTTTCAAGCTTAAAAAGAAACCTTATTTCTGTAAAGTGCTTATAAGAACAAAAATGCTCTATTTCATTTGAAGTAAATAAAGTGTTTATTTACAAAAATGGTGTATATATTTATTCTACAAATATCGAAGATAATTTTTATATGCTAAGACCGTTAGCAACTAAAGCCCTCCTTAACAATGAAATGTTTAAAAATGCGGTAACTCAAGATAAAAGACTTAAAATTTCTCCTAAAGAAAATGCTCGTCTTTGGCACCTAAGGTTATGACACATCAATCTCAATAGGATCAAGAGATTGATTAAGAATGGACTTACAAGCGAGTTAGAAGAAATATATTTACCTGTGTGTGAGTCATGCCTTGAAGGAAAAATGACTAAAAGATCTTTTACTAGAAAAGGTCATAGGGCCAAAAAACCCTTAGAGCTTGTACATTCAGACATCTGTAGTCTGATGAATGTTAAGACAAAATGAGAGTTTGAATATTTCATCACTTTTACTGATGATTATTCAAGATATGTGTAGGATTGTATCAATAGCAGCGGAAGCACAAGGATCATCTAAGCACTCAAATTCACTAATTTTGGCAATATATAAAGCATGCTTTTGTAGAAAAAAGTGAGTTTCAAGACATACCTCTTGTAGAACTTCTTCAAAGCTCCTTCACCAGCTGCTATCTTCTCTAAATCTTGTTGTAGACAACCTCAAGACCTTCCCCACTATTCTCTTGGTGCTCTAGATTGAGTTGTGGACTCAAAACAAGCTTGAATCAAGGGAGAAGGAGAAAAGCTCACTACAACAACCTTGTCGAAGAACCTTTCTTCAAACCGAATTATCTCTAAAATTCTCTATGGATTGCATGCCCAATTTTCACTCCAATCTCTTCATTATATTGCAGATCAACATGCAAAGAGAAGAGTTACATGAGTTGCAGCTCATGCTTGGAGAAGACAAGGCAATGTTAATGCTTCATGTGTGAGCTACTTAGGTGATGGATAATGGAAAAATCATTTTTCCATTTTGTGTGTTTTGTTTGTTTTTCCTTTTTCAATTTTATCTCAAAAAATCAAAATTTGATTATGATTTAAAATTAATTTAATATTTGATATTAAATTAATTAAGTTTTATTTAATAATTAATTTAATATCAAATATTAAATTAATTTTAAATCATATCTATCTATATATATTTAAATCATATTTAAATATATAAATTCTCCTATTCCGTTTAATTCTAAAATTAAACATGTAATTATATCTCATATAATTACTAATTTCCTTAATTCTAGTTTGAACGATTCAAATTAACTTATCAAGCTATTCTAGAGTTAGTCCTTTACGAGGTAGTAAGGGGACCTCACGGACCGACAGATCATGGGCTCCAACGATTCGAGATTAATTGGCTAAACTCATTAGACCAAATTAATCCCCATTCGTTAATTAATGGGTCATTCCACTAAAGCCCATAGTCGCATTCCTCTCACTGTAGATATATTATGTCCACATGATTTAACCATAATCAGCAAGTCGACCCTTCACAAGACCTGGATTCAGTACTTGAGAGAACAACCTTTCTCCTATCCCTTAATCGAGTAGGTGTGAACTTCGTCTTACACCCTATATCCCCAATTATCTATCTGGTCTTATCCCTGAAATGGGAGTCTTATTGAGCCTGTGTTGTTGAGCCAACTCTCAACTATGCAAATTTAAGGGCAATCCCGAATAAACAGGAGTTCATAGTTAGCTCAGGATTAGGTCATCTAGATGAAATAGTCAGTCTTAAACAGTAAATAGCGTTATAAAGTAAGAGTGATTTATTTCTTGGTCTTGATCTTATGTAAACTCATTGCATAGGACGCCCCTATTCCTCATGTCATAATATATATGAATTAGGATTACATCATATGTAGCACTTTACAACTCTTTGTAACAACTACAAAGTAGGCTGCATCCAATGGTGTTACCAGAGTAAGGTACCCAATCTCATTCATGTACCATAGAACATTTTGACTATTTACTCGAACTCGATCCATTCTTATGTCTCCACATAAAGTTCAAGTACTCATACAATAGCCATGGGTCTTAGTTTATTGGATTTAAACTTTCGTACAATTTATGAAATCAATAACAAATATATTGATTATAGAAATTATTTATCATTTTACAAACTGCGAGTTTTTAGGACATAAAATCCAACAATATGGGTATGTTTATTTAATGCAACAGAAGTCTGAAGTTTTTGAAAAGTTCAAAGAGCTTAAAGCTAAAGTTGAAAATGCATTGAATAAAACAATTAAGACATTTCGATTTGATCGAGGTGGAGAGTTTTTAGATCTTAAACTTTAGAACCATTTAATAGAACATGGAATCGTATCCCAACTCTTACTATCTGGTACACCTTAACAAAATGGTGTATCAGAAAGGAGAAATCGAACCCTTTTGGACATGGTTCAGTCTATGATGAGTTATGTTTTCTTACTTGACTCGTTTTGGGGTTATGCAGTATAGACTGCAACTTATTTTTTAAATTGTGTTCCATCCAAGAGTGTTACGAGAACACTTTTGGATTATAAAACGGTCGTAAAGCTAGTTTACACTATTTCAGAATCTAGTATAGTCCAACAAATGTGCTTGAGGCAAATCCTAAGAAATTGGAACCCCATTCAAAATTGTGCCTATTTATAGGTTATCCTAAAGGAAAAAGAGGTGGTTACTTCTACAATCCTAAAGAAAATAAAGTGTTTGTGTCAACAAATGCTACATTTTTAAAAGAGGACCAGATAAGGAAGCATAAGTCCCGTAGTAAGATTGTATTGAATGAACTTTCAAAGAAAACTACTAAACCTTCAACAAGAGTTGTTGAAGAACCCAACACTTTTACAAGAGTTATTAAAGTTGGTTCATCTAGTAAGTCAAGTCCACCTCAAGTGTTGAGGGAACCTTGACGTAGTACGAGGGTTGCGAACCCGCCTGTTCGTTATATGGGTTTAATAGAAATCTAGCTATGGTAGCTGACAGAGGTGTTGAGGATCCGCTATCTTACAAGAAGGCAATGGAGGATGTTGACAAAGATGAGTGGATCAAAGCTATGGATCTCGAAATGGAATCTATGTACTTCAATTCTGTTTGGGATCTTGTAGATCAACCTGATGGGGTAAAACCTATAGGTCGCAAATGGATCTATAAGAGAAAACGAGGTGTGATAGGGAGGTGAAAACCTTCAAGGCTAGACTTATGGCAAAGGGTTATACGCAAGTTGAGAGAGTCGATTATGAGGAAACTTTCTCACCTGTTGCCATGTTGAAGTCTATTCAGATCCTCCTGTCCATTGCCTCATATTATGACTATGAGATTTGACAAATGAACGTCTTGCTTCTGAATGGCAATCTTGATGAGACCATTTACATGAAGCAATCTAAGGGATTCATAACCTAAGGTCAAGGGCAAAATATTTGCAAGCTTAATCAGTCCATCTATAGACTGAAGTAAGCTTCTCGATCTTGAAATATAAGATTTGATACTACGATCAAATATTATGACTTTGATCAAAATATTGATGAGCCTTTTTTTACAAGAGAATCATCAATAGTTCAGTAGCCTTTCTAGTATTGTATAAAGACAATATCCTACTCATTGAGAATGATGTAAGTCTACTGATTGAAATTAAGAATTGGCTAGTAACCTAATTTAAGATGAAAGATTTGGGAGATGCGCAATTTGTCTGGGCATTCAGATCTTTAGAGACCGAAAGAAAAAAAATGCTAGCCCTGTCTCAGGTGTCGTATATTCATAAGATGCTTGCCAAATTTTCGATGTAGAACTCCAAGAGGGGTTTGCATCCTTTCAGACATGAAGTTATATTGTCTAAGAAAAAGTATCCTAAGACACCTTAAGAGGTTGAGGAAATGAAACGAATCCCCTATGCATTGGTTGTTGGTAGGCAGTATGTGATGTTATATACTAGACCCGACATCTGCTATGCGATGTGGATAGTCAATAGATATCAGTCCAATCCAGGATTTGATCATTAGACCACCATTAAGAACATCCTTAAGTATCTTTGGAGAATGAGGAACTACATGCTCGTGTATGGTTCTAAGGATTTGATCCTTACAGAATACACAGACTTTGATTTTCATAATAATAAGGATTCTAGGAAATCCACATCAGAATCAGTGTTCATTTTTAACGGAGAAGTAGTAGTCTGGAGAAGCACCAAGTAGGGGTGTATTGCTGACTCCACCATGGAGGTTGAGTACGTAACGATTTATGAAGCTGTGTAGCTTAGGAAATTCTTGATAGATCTGGAAGTAGTTCCAGACATATTAAAGCACATCACCATTTATTGTGATAATAGTGTTGTGGTTAATTCTCGAGAGCTTCAGAGTCACAAGCGCAGGAAGCACATTGAACAGAAGTATATCTCATCTGAGAGATTGTGCATCAAGGGGATGTAATCGTCACACAGATAGTTTCGGAGCACAACGTTGTTGATCCATTTAAAAATGCCCTCATGGCTAAGGTGTTTGAGGGTCATCTGCAGAGTATGAGTCTACGGGACAAGCCACATTTAGACTAGGGCAAGTCAGAGATTTTGTACTGGGTGTGTGCCCTAGTTTATTGCTTTGTGTACTTATATATTAGTATGACTTTTATATTGTACATCCCACTCGCTTTAGGTCAAGTGGAATATTGTTGGGGTTGATGCCCTAAATCTCATAAGGTTTTATAGTTTGTAATTATATTGTACAAACCTTTTATTTATTTAATAAAATATGAGATGTTTTATTTAGTAGCATTAAACCCACAAATCAATAAACTAACATCCAAGGTTATCATCTGTAGCTTAAACATGTATGTAGAGACATACAGGTGGATCATGTTTAAGTGATAACATAAATGGTCTGTAGTAGATGGATAAGGCTGAACACCTTATCCTGGTGACACTACGAATACGACCCATTTTGTAGATGTTACAATTGTTGTAAAGTGCTACAAATGATATGATCTTAATCATTCATGTGAAGACTGTGAGTGGGGGCATTTTATACAAAGAAGTTTGTATATGATCGGACCACAAAATGACTAGTCTCATTATATAACGTCGTTCGTAATTGAGATTTTCATTTCACTAGGATGACCATAAGTGACATGACCTGGTATTGAGTGAGTTATGAAATCCTGCCTATGAACGCGATCCTTTAGTTTGTATGGTGAGAGTGGCCAGACCACCAACTCAATAAACCTACCATTTTAGGGATTCGCCTGATTAAGGAGCTGGAAACACAGCTATACAAGATGGAATTCACTCATTCCCCGACATCAGAGTAAGTAGATAAATTTCTCTCTTAAGGGCTAATTCTGAGGCTTGAATAATGGGGTGCCACACTCTCCTGGCTCGAGAGGCGTTTGATCATAGTTGGAGTATGACTTATTGTTCATTAGAGGGATCTGTGGTACTTAAGGAGTTAGATGTAACTATAGAGGCAAAATGGTAATCTTGGCCTAGTTTTACTTATGAGCAATTTGTGATAGATCATCGTACTGTTGACTGGTTATATCAAATGGACACAGAAATATATCTGTAGTGCGAAGAGTGCAACTATCAGTCTTTAGTGGAGTGCCTGACAATTAATCGTTGTTGAATAATTTCATTAAAGGAATTTAATATTCAAGTACCATTGGAGCTTCAATCTACAGGTTCATGAGGTCCCCTCTGTAGCTCAACAGGGATTTAATAGGAATCAATCTTGGATTAATTTGAATTGTTCAAATTAAATGAGAGAATTAATTATATGTGATATAATTGATTTAATTTACTTATATATGATATAATTACTATAATGTATTTGATACATTATAATATAACGTTTATTTGAAAAGAAATAAATATTTGAATGTGATTCAAATATTAATTATGTGAATTGGATTCATATAATTAATTTTTAATATAAATGGTATTTATATTAAATACCATACATTAATGAGAGAATGAAAACTATAGATTATATTGTATTTGATACAATGTTAAACTATAGGTTATATATTTTATTTGATATAACATATTGTTTAATATATGATAAGATGGTTATCATATCTTGTTAGAGTGTATCAACAAGCAGCGGAAGCAACAAGGATCAATAAGCACTCTAATTCATTAATTTTGGCAGAAACTAAAGCATGCTTACACAATAACAAGTGGGTTTCAAGTCATACCTTTGTAGAACTTCTTCAAATATCGATTCCGAGCTGTAAACTTTTCCAAATCTTGTTGTAGACTACCTCAAGATCTTTCCCACTATTCTCTTAAAACTTTAGATTGAGTTGTGAGACTCAAAATAAGCTTAAATAAAAGGAACTTGGAGAATAACTCACAGCAACAACCCACTTGAAGAACACCTTCTTCAACACGAATTTTTCAGCAAAACTTTATAGATTGCATGCTTCAATTTTACTCTAATCTTCTCAATATATTGCAAGCTATCATGCAAAGAAGATGGCTGCATGAGATGCAGCTCATGCTTGGAGTTTATTGAAGCCTAAAGAAGTGGATTTTGTGTGAGCTACTTTGAAGGTGTAATGGAAAATCTCATAAATCCATTTTATGTTATTTCATCTTTTTCAATTTTTATCAAATTGATTTAAAAAAACAATTTGATTTCTCAAATTTAAAATATTATTAATTTTACAAAATTAATTTCATAAATTAATTTTTCTAATAAAATTAATAAATAATTATTTAAACAATTAAAAAAATTCTAATTAATTTAGCATCAAATATTAAATTAATTTTACACAAATCCACCTTCATATATTTAAATCATATTTAAATATTAATTCTCCAATTCTGTTTAATTCTTAAAATTAAACGTGTAATTATATCTTATATAATTACTAATTCCTTTAATTCTAATTTGAACATTTCAAATTAACTTATCACGCTACTCTAAAGCCCATCCATTTATGAGCTAGTAGGGAGGCCTCGCGGACCTACAGATCATGGGCTCCAACGATTCGAGATTAATTGACTAAACTCATTACACCGAATTAACCCTCATTCGTTAAGTAATGGGTCGCTCCACTAAAGCCCATATTGAACTTCCCTTACTATAGATATATTATGTTCACTTGATATAACCATGATTAGTAAGTTGACCCTTCATAGTTTGTTGTAATAACGGTTGGGTCAAATATATGTTTTACTCCCGAGATTACCTCTTGTTTCTTAAGTCCCACTGGTCCTCTAATGAATAATTGATTTGTGATCCAATTAACAAACCAAGTCCCTCTCGAGCCAATGAGAGGGTGGGGCCCCTTGTTCAATACCCAGAGTCAGCACTTAAGGGAACAACCTCTTTACTATCCCTAAAAGCGGGTAGGAGTGAATTCCTTCTTGCACCCTATGTCCTCAGCTATCTATCCGGACTTACCCCTGAAATGGGAGTTTATTGAGCCAGCGCTGTTAAGCTAACCCTCACCTATGCAAATCTAAGGATAATTCCGAATAAACAGGAGTTCATAGTTAGCTCAGGATTAAGGTCAAGTTACCTAGGTCATCGCTTTGAAATAGTCAGTCTTAAACAGTAAACAACGTTATAAAGTAAGAGTGACTAATTTTGTGGTCCGATCTTATACAAACCCATTTGCACAGGACGCCCCCACTTCTCATGTCATAACATGTACGAATTAGAATCACTTCGTTTGTAGCACTTTACAACTCTTTGTAACAACTACAGAGTAGACTGCATCCAATAGTATTACTAGAATAAGGCACCCAATCTTATTTATATACTATAGATCATTTTGATTATTTACTTGAACCAGATCTACTTTTATGTTTGCACATAAAGTTCAAGTACTCATGTTGTTAGAGATGATATCCTAAAGTCTCGTGTCCTATAGTTTGTAAATACATTTTGTACGAACGCTTGTGATGTATAATATATGATATTTTCTTCACTACTTGACTTTGCACATTGGATGTTTTATTTGCTTTACCACAAACCAATAAACTAAAATCTCTGGTTGTCATTATGTAACTTAAGCATGTATGCGGTGACATACAAGTGGATCATGTTTTAAGTGATAACCAAAATGGTCTGTAGTATATAGATATAGGAGAGAAACCTTATCCTGGTAACGCTATAGATGCAACTTGCTTTATAGAATAGTTACATTGTGACTTGCTACAGATGATCTGATCCTGATTATTCGTGTGGGAACATGCGAGCGGGGTGTTCTATACAAAGAGTTTGTATAAGACCTGACCAATAAATGTTAACGTCTCGTTATATAACGTCGTTCATGACAGAAACTTCACTTCACTAGGATGACCATAGGTAACATGACCTCAATCCTGAGTGAGTTGGAACTCCTACCTTTGAGGGCGGTTTCTTTGATTTGCATGGGTGTGAGTGGCCAGGTCGTCGACTTAAACCTACCACTTTGGGGATTTGTCTGATTGGGAGCTGGGAGCTCAACTACACAAGATGGAATTCACTCCTTCCCTAAAGCAGGGGTAAGTATATAGATTACTCCCTTAAGGGTTGATCTCGGGGCTTGAACGATGTGGCGTCACACATCTTCTTATGGTTCGAGAGGTGTCCGCACATAGTAGGACTATGTTGTATTATTCATTAGAGGGATCAATTACTTAAGAGTCAGATGTAACTACAGAGCAAAACGGTAAATTGACCCAACTGTACTTACGAGCATCTCTGAAGGTTATCATTATTGATGATTAGTTATATCCGATGGATACATAAATATATCTGTTGTAAGAACAGTTCAGCTGTCCGGTCTTTAGTGGAATGCCTGGAAGTTAACGGATGGTGGATCTTGTGGCTAAAGAGTTTAGTCAGTTATTCACGTACGTTGGAGCTTCGAGCCATAGGTCCATAAGGTCCCCTTGGTAGCTTGGATTCAAGTTGAGAATCGGTTTTTGGGTTAGTTTGAAATGTTTAAATTGACGAGAGGGAGTTCAATTATATTAATTGAACTCCTTATTTATATATGATTTGATTGACTTTATGTATGAGATACATTAATTGGAGGAAAATGGATATAAATATGATTTATGTCTAGTGGAGAAGAAAACACCATGGTTGATATATGATATTAAATTACAGGTTAATGAATGTAATATGATTATATTTATTATTTTATTAATTGGACAATTATAGGATAATTGGCCGCTGTTTTCTCCATAATTGTGCATTAGTTGAAAGTTTCATTAGGTTTTCATAACTGAAGAATAAAATGAAAATTGTGTTCATTTTTCAAAGAACGCAGTTAATTGCTCACGGTGTGTTTGCATCCTATCGCTTAGTGAATCGATAGACTATATGATAGCTCACTTTTACTAAACAATCACTTACACGCACGCGCTTCTTTCTAAACGATCATCTTACTAAATGTTCACTTAGCGTCGAGCCTTTACTAAACGATCTATAGACGATCGCTAACCTTTTCCTACATGATCGTGTACTTCATCTAAACGATCAGGCACTTTATCTATACGATAGACTTAGCTTTCTCCCACTTGCTTGATAGTTGTATACGATCTCTTATCCATCTCTTCTCTACCAAATCTAATCAAAGCTCACTATTTGGATTCTCACTCTGAGAATACTAAGGGTTCCAAGTGGTGGTGTTTTCATCTATTCGTGTGGAATCCATTCGTGGTAGATGACCGGAATTTTACTGAACAATATCCTGACGTTCCAGCGAGAGCGAGAGCTTTCGTTCGTGGAGAGAGCGAGATTTTCCGGGAAGAAAGAGTCTTCGACTGGTAAGTTTCTTGTTCTCCTATTTGTTTGATCTTAAAGCATGTCGATAATTTATAGTTTGATGCATATCTGTTTTTTTGAATGTGAATGTGGTAATTCTGTCACAATGTATTTGGAAAGATCCGCTTCTGCTCAGACTCAAAGGTACTCTTATATTAGAGTTCATTCACATGTAATAGTCAAGGATCTTTCAGGATTATTGGATTTCTAATAAGCAATACATATATTCAATAACAATTTTTTGAATTTTTAGAATAAGTTTTATTGTTTACAAAACACGAGTTTTAGGACATAAAACCCAACATATACATAAATATATAAAAATTTCAAATAAATTAGTTGAATTATTTTATTAAATTAATTTTTTGAAATTAATTTATGGGAGAGAGTTGTAACTCACTCCCATTTTTTTCTCTGATGGAAGAACGTGAAGGTTAGTTTTTTCAATTCTTCATCTTCTTCACAGAAGACTGAAAAAAATAAAGTTCACTATAATTTTCTCTTAGACTTTCTCTCCTCTAAAAAATTAATCTCCATCTCTCTCAAAATTCCAAGAACACACAACTCTTTGGATTCTCATCTTAGAGAATACAGAAGGCTCCAATTGGTGGTGGCGATCTTGGATCGAGGGCTTCGAGTTCGTGGCAATACATGACCAATTTTGGAGAAAAGGAAATTCGAAGAAGATCGAATCTTCAAGGGTAAGTTCTTTCTAAACCCTAATTTCTTTTATGCATGCTGTAAAAATTGTTGATTATGCATATTCTGTATTTTATAAAATTTTGTGATTTTGTAAAAATAAAATTGGGACGATCTTCTCGTTTCTGCTTAGGACCTTCATAGGTGCCTTCAAGGCTTTCGCCCAACTTGTAACCAGTTATGCCATTAACTACTGCCTGTCGACAATTGCCGCTCGCCATCAACAGATGCACGTCGACGACCACCACGTGTCGTTGCCGGCCACTGTGGGTAAGCTGTCACCCTTCGTTCCATTCTTCCTCTCTCTCTAATTCATCTCTGCAGACGGCTACCGTTTTGTCGCCAATTTTCATTCTCCGCCAGTTACTAGTCTCTGACCGTCGCCACCATCGTGGGTTGTCGTTCTTTGTCGGATTATTGGGTATTGTAGGTAAGGGTTTTAATTAAAGGTTTTTTTTTAAAAAAAAAAAAATCATGGTTTATCTTGAGTACCTACTAAGATTTTCACTTAAATCTATTTTATCCATAATGCTTGGATTATAAATTTGAGGTTAGGGTCTGATTCAAGTTTGCTAAGTCAAAAAGGAGTTTTTACTTGGATAAAATTATGTTAGCAAAGAGGTAAAGTTGGATGTTGAATAGTGGGAGGAAATAGAAATGATTTTTTTTAATCTTATTTTTCTCTTTTAGGTATGGATACTTGGTTTTTGGACAACATTGCGATTTCCATCAACATTTACCTCCAAATCTAGACTTTGAACCACTTTGATTCCATGAGAGATTTGATTTCAATGTTTTCCTCTTTTGGTAAGTTTCGATTTGACCCAGTCCCCTTTTTCTTCTATTTAATGTTACTCACTCTCATTTGACTTTAAATATGCAAATTTAAACTTGTTTGAATCCGATCTAGCAAGCATTGAGATCCTTTTGGATAGAATTCAGTGGGTAGAACACTGTAAACTCCTATCAAACTCTTGGCTCCAACACTAGTAGGTAAAACACTTGTATTATAAAAGTTAATTTGATTTATTGTAGCTCCCACTTCCTGGCTCCAATACAACTCGACCCAGATTCAAAAGGGTTTTATATCTTGGCGATTTAAGGGCAAAAGGAGATGGGGTTGGCAATAATACTCAGGTACTATAATTACAAAGTCACATATTGTATATTTCCAAGACTTTTATGAACATTGACTATTGATTGATTATTGTGCCCTTTTCCTTTTCTTGATTTCATGTTATGGGCTAGAATGATTTCATTACTTAAATTGAAATGTTTGAAGTGTAAGGACTTTCTCTACAATTACTTAATGGTTTTTCATCTTGATCCTTTGTAGCCATTTGAATGTTTGGTGCCTTGTCTTCTTAAAACTTGATTGGATAGACATTTTGTGACATTATGTAATAGAATTTTGTTATTAATGTTTCAAATTTCAAATGTTAAGTTTTATATCGAGTTTGATTTTGGCATAGAGTAAATGCATACTCGTTATGTTTAGTTATATATTGAGTTAAATTTTAAGTTTTGAATTGTTAACCGTTCTGAAAATTGGGTTCAAATTGTCAACGTTTTGGCTTTTGGCTTAGGATTGTGTTGATTTGGAAGATTGGAGGTAGTTTTAAATATTGGGTAATTATATTATAAGAAATTTGAAGTGAGTTTTATGTTTGTAATTAAGCCCTAAAGATTGGAGTTAAGTTTCATTATGATTTATATTAGGGGTTTGATCCAAGAAGAAGATGAGGGTTTGTTTGATAACGTTCCCGTTTTCTGTTTCTATTTCTCACTTTTTAAGAAACTGATATGTTTGATAACCATTACTATTAGGGGAGTTCAAAAAACTCGGTAACCCAACCAACCCAGATAACCCAACCCAAACTGCAAGGGTTGGGTTGGGTTAAATTTTTTTAAAAATATTAAATTCGGGTTGGGTCTCGGGTTATCCCATTTCATGGTCAAATGAAATAAAACATAAAACCGGCAGATCGTATAGCATTACTCAACAATCATGTATCATTTGGTAAGTGATCGTGTAGCATTTGGTAAGCGATCGTATAGCATTGGGTAGGCGATCGTATAGCATTGGATAGATGATCGTATAGCATTTTGTTACTCAACAATCGTGTAGCAGAGCTCAGCGATCGTGTAGCCGAGCTCAGCGATCGTGTAGCATTTGGTAAGCGATCGTATAACATTTGGTAGGCGATCGTATAACATTGGGTAGGTGATTGTATAACATTTTGTTACTCACGATTGTGTAGCATTTGGTAAGTGATCGTATAGCATTGGGTAGGCGATCGTATATCATTTTGTTACTCAGCGATCGTGTAGTAGAGCTATGCGATTGTGTAGCTGAGCTTAGTGATCGTGTAGCATTTGGTAAGCGATCGTGTAGTATTTAGTAAGCGATCATATAACATTGGTAGGCGATTGTGTAGCATTTGCCATTTGGTAAGCGATCGTGTAGTATTTGGTAAGCGATCGTGTAACATTTGCCATTTGGTAAGCGATCGTGTAACAGAACCGGTGACCCAACCTGGCCCAACCCGAAAATTTTGGGTTGGGNCAACCCGACCCAATCCGAAAATTTTGGGTTGGGTTGACACTTCAAAAATGAACCAATAGGGTTCATTATTAGCGAATCCGAATTTTTGAGTTGGTCCACAAAATTCTCCCACCCGGCTCAACCCGGACTATATACACCTCTGATTTCTTGTTCCTAAAATTAGAGAAACATTACTAACAATGAGGCCAAAATTTAAAAACTACAAAATGTAATTTCTTCTGTTCCATTACTATTTTATTTAAAGTTGTTTATAAAATGTTTTAAAGTGTAGACTTGGTTAGTCGGTGAGGAAGCATGCCCAAAACAGTCCTCACCTTCATGGTCTTTGGTGAAACTTTTTTATTTTATTTTTCTTTCTTTCTTTTTATTTCTTTTTTCTCTATTTTTCTCTATTTCTTTTATAATTATCTCTTTCTTTTATTTATATTTCTTTCTTTATTGTTATTTTTTATTTATATGTTAATTTAATTTTGAATTTTGAATTTTCAGATATTTAGATTTATATATTATTTTGATTTCCAAATATAGTAAAACTTTTACAAATATAGCAAACTGAACCAAAATATTTACAAATATAGCAAAATTTTATTATTTATCTGCAATAGACCGCGATAGACCGCGATAGACTAATATTTATATCTATCTGCGTCATGACAGATACAGATAGTAGTTTATCACAAATAGACTGTGATATTTTGCTATTATTTGTAAATATTTTCAACAGTTTTGTCATTTAAAATAATTTTCCTTTTCACTATGTATATATTAATATTTTTTTAATTTCGAATTTTAAATTTTGCAAAGTGCATTTTTATATATTTAAAATTTTATTATTTTTATTTTTCTTACCTACGAAACCAGTTATAATTTTATAGTATAAAAATTTTCTAATATATTCATTTAGGTTTATTTTAACATTTTTACAACCACGACATTTGTATAATTATATAATTGAGTTAGAGTTGAATCTACATCAATTAAAATTTAAAACAAATAACTTGAATGTGAAATAATATCATAAATCAGATTTTAGCAACATATGAATAATAGAAACAATTGTATTATTGTTATTAATTTTACACCAGGACTTATATGTATTTGATAATTATTTTTATATTTTAATGCATACTTTATAGTTTATATATATATATATATAATTAGATTGTATTAAAATATAAAATATGAAAAAAAAATGTAAGGAAAAGGACACAAAAAATGAGAAACAATAAATAGTTATCCAACAAATTTTGTTTTTATTCCTTTTTTTTTTTTAAGAAACGTGAAACATGATTAGTTATCAAACATTTTCCTGTTTCTTGTTCTAAAAAAAAAGGAAACAGGAAACAAGAAACAGAAAGTGGGAAATAGGAAAAAGGAAACAGTAACATTAACAAACAGGTCCTAAATTGCTAGCCATCTTATTTTTGAGGTAAGTGACATTACTAAAAAGTTTTATTTCAAAATTGTTTAGCATGTCAACTAAAATATATAAATTAGATATCTACTGATGTACATGTGTTCAAACAAGGTCGGACAGGGAACAATGATTAATGTTATTTTTGTTAGTAGGTTAGCAATTACTGGTGAATCCTCTTGAACATCTATTCTAACTTTGATCAAAGTTTTAGAATTGAGTTTTAATCTTTAAACCTTGTTTTGTTTTTGTTTAGGAGTGTTTATATTAGTTTTAGAAGCATATCAAGTGAGTGGAATCTTACTCTATTTGTTTAATGTTAGTATGTTGTTTATTTTACTTAATTAATTATAATATGCTACATGTATATCTCTATTAATTTTATTGTTTTGTAATGAACTTTGACGTTGATTATGTTATTGTGATTTACAATGATAGACATGATGCACTGTATTTTTTTTTTTTTAACTTCTAATTAAGTTTGATTGTATATCAAGATTTCTAATTAAGTTTTAAACTCTTTTTTTTTGTAGTTCCAAATTGTTTCAGTGTGTTCAAATTGGGTTTTAAAGCTTTTGTCAAGGTAAGAACATCTCCTTTAAGTACGAAGAATGTTTTGTACTATGTATTATGAGTTTTGTATAATTTGACCATGTGGCATGAATGAGATTTTTGTTGGGTTGTTATTAGATGAAAAATGTAATGACATCAATATTTTGAACATTATACCTTTTTTATATTTAATAAGTTGGGAAGATTAAAATGGTTTAACTAATAAATAATGTTATAATTGTTGACATTGATATATTGAGTTAGTTCTAAAATAAATGTTGTTTTGTTAACTAGGAATTGGAGAAACACATTGAGGCGAGGAGACCACAAAGTAAGTAATTTATATGTGTTTTTTTTTTTTTTTTTTTTTTTGGGATAGTGCTTAACACTTAGTTGTATTTAGTTTATTTATAAACAACTCAATTGAAGTTTGGTTACCAGTTTTGTCGTAAATAGTTTCCTTGTATTAATGTTACAAACCTCATTGTTATATATGAAAGTTCATATTTATGTTTATGTACATATTTTGTGCCAGAATTGGATGAACCATAGGTGTAATAACATGTACGAAACAAATAGTTAATGATTAAAAGCACTTGTTGACATTACAATGACATTTAAAAGTGTCACAATTAAGGAATTATTGACACTATAAATGTGACATTATTAATATTTTTGTTACAGGTTCTTAATATCAAGGTAAATGTTTAATTGACAGAAAAAATCAATTTTTGGGACATTTATGAACAATGATAAATTGTCATAAAAAAATGTTACCATGATAGGTAATAAATATGAACAAATGTTTACTCTTGACTGAATTGAAAAGTCATGAAAAAATCGATAATGACTGATTTTTCTTGTGTCATCTATACACTGTCCTTGATGGTAGATTCAAAGACTAAAAAACGAGTTACGAAATGTTAAAGTGGCATTTTTTAGAGTCATGAAAATCCATTTTTATTGTAGTATCCCGAAGAGAAGAATCTATCTGCAGTCTGGAAATGTAACAATGATTTGCACATTATTTGGTGAAGTACCTTGAAGGTAATCTTTAGGCAAAGCATTTTGCTTCAATCTACAAATTCTTTTCAGTTAAAGGCCTTTAGTGATTCAGATTGGGGTCATGTTTAGACACAAGCCTTTTAGTGACTGGTTTTTGGATTTTTTTAGGAAGACAAAGAAGTAGGCAACCGTTTATCAATCTAGTGACTTATGGATTTATCATGTTATACGTGACATATAGATTGTTTCTCCTACTCCAACGATTGTTTTTTGCGATAATCATGTTGCCATTGTAATTGCAACTAATTCGACCTTTCACAAGTATACCAAACACATTGAAATAAATTGTCACTCTGTGAGGGAGCAAATTGATCGAGATGTTTTGAAGCTCTTACCGATTGGATCACAATCTCAACTAGACTCAAGCTCTTTTTATTACTATTTTTTCTTTTTTCTTTTTCTTTTTTTGTGTGTGTAAAATAGGGGTGATATTGGTTTGGTTTTCTTCAGTTTTAAGCTAATCCGAGAACCAAACCGAACCGATTAGTTTAGTTAAAATAGGAACTGAACCAATATCCAATAAAGAGTAAATTCGTTGGTTCGATTTTTCCTTGGTTCGGTCATATGCGGTTTGGTTTTTGGTTTTTTTCTTTTTCTTTTTCACAAATTTATGCTTTTGTCCATTTTCCCATTTTTTTAACCAAAGTTACTAAATTTTCCATAGCATTTATTTCAAGTTACCATATTAGTCAAAGGTCTCGGCAAAATTCCTACACAATTGGCAAAAAATCATAAATCAAACAATCTAAATTATTTGTTTGCCTTTTTCTTTCATACCTCTCTTGACAATAGGCATGGAAATTTCATTTCAATTTTAAAATTTATATATGTCATTATCTTTGAATTCTCATCTTTTGTAATTGTTTTTTTCCTCTTCTATGAAGTCTTTCTCTTTCAAGTCAAATACCTTATATATATATATATATATGGACTTCTTCGTCTTTCAAACTCAAATTGAAAAAGATCTCTCACATCGAGATATCGATTCGTTGATTATATATATGAGAAGTGAAGAATCTAAGTTTAAAGAAAGGAAATATGAGGAATGTTGGGTTTATTTAGGTATATTTTTATCTCTCGGGTTGGTTCGGTTTTTTATTAGATTTGTCAAACAAAATCCAAAACCGATAAAAGAATTATTGAGTTCTCCAAATTCGAACCAACCTATCCAATGTTTTGTTAAGACCGAACCAATCCATTGGATCAGTTTTGTTTGGTTTGATTTTCTCGATTTTTGATTATTTGTATCACCCCTAGTGTAAAAATTACCAGTTTAGTTTTTAAAATTTTGAGTCAAACTCAAAATTTTAAAACTATTTAAATGGTTTTGGACATTTATTTTATATCTTAACAAGTCTCTCACACATCTAACTAAAAATTTTAAAAATTTGTAAGCTTTATGAGTTTCAATCATATCATGTATTTTGATAATAGCAAACATTTATTTATTGATGATTTTAGTGTTTAGAAATGTCCATAGTATAAAACTCGAAGAGACGATCTTCGGTATATCTTGAATAGTTGAAATCAGACAGGTATGAACAAAAGAAAAAGGGAAGTAAAATCTAATGTGGTCGATGACGTGGGAAGGATGTACTGATCGAAAGATGATAAAACAGAAAAGAAGAAAGGTAGTATCACACACAATCTAATGAAAATTATGATATGTGACATCCTAAGTCAAATGTTACTTTCATCTCTGATTTAAAAGAGAGAGAGAACATGATTCTTCCCCCAAATCTCATTCCCAATTTTGTTTCCTTCCAAAATTTAATCTCCACCATTCATCTTTTTACCCTAGATCCAGTGGTTGATTTTAAATCTCTCAACTCTTAAAGTCAATTAATTTTCATTCTTCTATTCACTTTCTTGAAACATAAAAAAATAAATTCCAGCAACTATTTCTCCATTGTTCATCCTCCAAACAGCTCAAATTTTCATCCTTCTCTAATTCTTTTCAATTTTTACAGTGCAATTTGTGAGAGAAAATTGTTGGAACGTTGTTAGTGTTAAACTTATGAATTTTATCTATTTAGATATGATATTTTTAGTTTTTGTTTTTTTATTGGGTTTTGTATTAAGGTGTGAGCATACATTGGATGGTGAGAAAAAGAAATTTGTTAGATATTGAACTAGTAATATGATTTGAGTGTAGTTATTTAATCATGAACCTAAAAAAGGATTCACAGTGGTTTGATCTTGAACTTGTTGAAAATGATTGAAATAGGTTAGATTCTAAACTTGCAAAATATAGATTATGATTTGACTTTTGAACTCGTAAAAAAAGTGGTAAATCAGTTTCCTTCTCACCTATAATAAATACTTAAGAAGAAGTCTTGGAAAATGGAGTAGGAATTTCGAACCACTATAAAATTAGGGGCAATTGCAACTTTAATAAAAAAAATAATAAATTGAAAATTGGGCGTGCGTCTCTAGGTTTTGTTTTTTTACAAACATGTCAAAAAACTTTTGCTTAGAAATTTGTTTGTTATCTGATTTCTATGTGATTGTTATGTGATTGCTATCTAATTTCTATGTGATTGCTATGCGATTGCCAAACCATCAATTACAAAAAAGTTGAAGTCATGATTTTGGTTTCTTAAAATGTATTTGCCATACAATACAATTTTCCATAAAATTATCGGTGTCATCTCTCATTTTCTCTACTCTTTAATTTATGCAATTTATTATTTTTTGTTGTTAATGGTTTTCATTTGTTTCAATTTCTTTAATTTGGTTTTAAATTTCCTTAAAAAAATTAAGAAGCAACCATATTCACCCCATTATTGCCCTGCGATCTAGGAAATTATCTCATAGAAAAAGAATAGTTAAAATATTTTAAAAAAGAAATAAGAAGAATTTGCCACATGGCAAATTGCGATAGAACAATTTGGTGGGATGCAAAAACATAGGTGCTATCTAGAATGCACCTAAGTATTTTCCTAAAATTAAAATTTATGTCTAACAGATCATAAACTTTCAAATTGTATTCGGTATAGTCATGAATTTTATAAAGCATAAGATAGGTCACCAATCTATATTTTAACACAAAGTTAAAAAATTTCGAGATCTATTATAATTTATTTATATACATATTGAAAGTTTAGAAATTTATTATACAATTTTTAAAGTTTAGAAATGTATTTGACATTTTATAAAGTTTAGAGATCAAATCAATACAAACTTATTGCTTCACTATTTTTATTTTTCCTTTAAATATACTTTTGTTCATGTGTTTGTATCTCTTTCGATATTGGTATTTTAATATTTAAACTTTCAAGCTTAGTCCAAAAAATTTCATTAAAGTTAACTAGTTGTTTGAGGCTCCCTATTTTTTACTTATCATCTCTTTCTCTCATTGTTATAGTGTTTACTATTTCATATTCATACTAAAATATTTGCATCCCAAACACAAACTATTATATAGACTATAAGAATTATTGACTATAAATAACGAACTCAATACCCTAAATGAAGGGTTTGAATCTCAATGCGAAAATGTTTTATTGCTTTGTGTCTCTGAATTGGGATGGAAAAATACATAATTGGTTCACATTAAAATAAAGGTTAAGCAAGTAAGTAGGGAATTTGAGGAAAAAAATATCTTTTCGAAGAATGAATCTTCACGAATTCTTCAAGCCTTCCTCTCTATGAAAAATCCCAAGATCACGAACAGACACCACCAATTGGCTAACCAACTATTCTCGAGGAGGATCAATAGGATTGAGGATCCAAAAAAGGAAAAAAAAAAGATGTAGAGAAAACACTTTCTTTGTTTTCCTATATGGCGTTCAGTTGAGAGAGAGAGTTCCAGGGGTTAAAAAATACGTATTTGTTTTTCCTGTGTTTAATTGCTCAAGTTTTTTACAATTAAAACTCAAAGGGTGAGGAGTTACCTTAACTCCCCACTAACTCTTTTGTGACTTCCTAATAGGAAAGTTATATGTATTTCATCCTTTTTTTTAACATCTAAAATATCATTATTTATTTATATATATATATGTATGTATGTAATAAATCAAATTTAATATATGTAAATAATTAAATAAACAATAAAAATTAATTAATTACTATATAAATATCACCTATTTATTAAGTATGCATTTAAAATCATATAAAAATGTATTTATCTATTTTAATCTATAGTTTTAATATGAATTTCAATTACATTAATTTAATATGAATTAATTTTTGAATCTTATTCAAATATTATTCTCTTATTATACAGTTTAATTATAAATTATATTTATAATTAACTATATTCTATAATGCATTATTATAGATTATACTTTATATTAATCATTATTAATACAAAATTCCCTTAAATAAATTGAACAATTCACATTATTCCAAAAATTAATCAATCCTTGTTTTACCCTTAGTGAGCTAGCAGAGGATCTAATGGACCAATAGTTTAGTGAAAGACTGTGAGGTCCAATGCGGAAGCGTGGATCATGTCCCAGTTTAAAAATTCACAGTGAATTAAAATACAGCAGAATTTTACATCAAAATTGATCATGTCCCAGATTATTATGCATATCTCAAAATTTTACATCATGCTTTTGAAATAAATAGAGAAGGGAGAATAGGGTTTAGATTTACACAACCTTTAAAGAACAAATTAATCTTCACGAAATCTCTTCCAGTTGATAATGAACTCTCCAATTGAAACTCAAACAGAACCAAAAATCAATGTGGACACCACCACAAGTGAGCCTTCTATATTCTCCTTAGGGGTTGAGAATTAACAGGAGTTGTGGACTCTGCCAATTTTTTGTGAGAGGGAGAGATTTTTGCTTGGGATGAATTAGGTTTTTTTTTTTTTTAAAAAAAAGGAATTTCACACAGACCTTATGTGTTTTTCTACATTGAGGAAGATGAAGAATAACTAGATCACACAACTCCAACTTCTACGATTGAGTGAGGAGAGAAAATAAGGGAAGGGAGTTAAGCTCCCTCATAAATTAAATTCAAAAGTTAATTTGATAGAAGTTATATATATATGATAACCAACATATCATATATTATATATTAAACTATATGTTATATCGAATATAACACATAACCTATAGTTTTTATATTGTATCAATATAATATAATCTATAGTTTAAATTCTCTCAATCAATTATGGTATTTAATATAAATCAAATTTATATTAAATTTAATTATATGAATCTCATCCATATAATCAGTATTTGAATCATATTCAAATATTTAATTCCTCTCAAAATAAACTTTATATTATAATGTATCAAATACATTAATTATATAATAATTTAAATTAAATTATATCATATATAATTAATTTCCTTAATTATTTTGAACAATTCAAATTAATTCTCAATAATCTCAGTTGAGCTACAGAGAGGACCTAATGGACCTGTAGATTGAAGCTTTAATTGTACTTGAATAATTAATTAAACTCTTTTAATTAAATTACTCGACATTCATTAACTGCCAGTCACTTCACTAAAGACTGACAGTTACACTCTTGGCATTACAGATATATTTCTGTGTCCATTGGATATAACCAGTCAACAGTGCGATGACCCTTCACAAATTGCTCGCAAGTAATGCTAGGCCAAAATTACTGTTTTGACCCTGTAGTTACATCCAACTCCTTAAGTACCACGGATCTCTCTAATGTACAATAAGTCAAAGTTCAACTATGACCAAACCCCTCTTGGTGCTACATTGTTCAAACCCTAGAGTCAGCCTTTAAGGGAGTCATTTATCTACTTAACCCGACATTAGGGAATGAGTGAATTTCGTCCTTTGTTGCTGTGTTCCCAGCTTCCCAATCAGACGAATTCCCAAAATGGTAGGCATATTGAGTCGGCGATCTGGCCACTCTCACCCATGCAGATCAAAGGACTGCTTTCATAGGCAGGAGTTCACAACTCACTCAGGATTCAGGTCATGTCACCTATAGGCATTCTAGTGAAATGTAAGTCTCCATTATTAATGGTGTTATATAATGAGACTATTCATTTCGTGGTCCGATTTTATACAAACCCTTTTATATAGAACATCCCCGCTCACATATCTCGACATGAATTATTAAGATCAAATCATTTGTAGAACTTTACAACAATTGTAACAACTACAAAGCGGGATGTATTAGTAGTGTTCACAAGGATAAGGTACCCAATCTTATCCATCTATTACAGACCATTTAGGTTAATGCTTAAACATGATCCACTTATATATCTTTACATATATGTTTAAGCTACAGAAGATAACCTTGGATGTTAGTTTATTGGTTTTATGGGTTAATTCTATTAAATGTTAAATAAAATACCTCATATTTTATTAAATAAATAAACTATTTGTATATTACAATTACAAACTACATGACCCATGAAATTTAGGGCATCAATTCCAACAATCTTCCACTTGTCTTAAAGCTAGTAAGATGTACATCATAAAAGTCACACTACTAAAAAAGTACACAAAACATGAAATTAAGGCATAATACACGCCTAGTACAAAATCTCCCACTTGCCCTAGAATAGATGTGGCATATCCTGTAGACCCATACTCTACAGGTGACCCTCAAACATGTTAGCTGTGAGGGCCTATGTAAATAGATCAACAACGTTATGCGCCAAAGCTATCTACGTAATGATCACTTCCACTTGATGCACAATCTCTCAAATGAGGTGATACTTCCGCTCTATGTGCTTCTCGCATTTGTAACTCCTAGGCTCTCAGGAATTAACTACAACACCACTATTATCACAATAAAAGGTGATAGGCTTTGACATGTCTGGAACCACTTCCAGACCAACCAAGAATTTTCATAGCCACACAGTTTCCTTAGTAGCTTCACAAGTTGCTACATTCCCAACCTTCATAGTGGAGTCAGAAATGCACCCTTGCTTGGTGTTCATCCAGATTAATGCCCTTCCATTAAGAATGAACATTGATCCTGATGTGGATTTCTAGAATCCTTATTAGTATGAAAATCAGAGTTCGTATATCCTATAAGGATCAAATCCTTAGAACCATACATGAGCATTTAGTCCCTCGTTCTCCAAAGATACTTGAGGATGTTCTTAACAGCAGTCTAGTGATCAAATCCTAGATTAGACTGATATGTACTGACTATCCCCATTACATAGCAGATGTCAGGTCTAGTACATAACATCGCATACATCAAGCTACCAATAGTCGAGCATAGGAGATCCATCTCATTTCTTTAACCTCTTGAAGTGTCTTAGGACGCTGTTCCTTAGACAAAATAACTTCATGCCTAAAAGGGAGAAAACTTCTTTTGGAGTTCTGCATCGAGAATTTGACAAGCATCTTGTCAATATACGATGCCTGAGACAAGACTAGTGTTTTGTTCTTTCGATCTCTAAAGATCTGAATGCCCATAACAAACTGCACCTTTACCAACTCTTTCATTTGGAATTGAGTCGCTATCCAATTTTTAGTTTCAGTTAGCAGACTTACATCATTCATAATGAATAGGATATCGTCTACATACAACATAAGAAAAGCTACTGAATTGTTGATGATTCTTTTATAAACATAAGGTTCATCAACAGTCTGATCAAAGTCATAAGATTTGGTCGCAGTATCAAATATTATATTCCAAGATCGATAAGCTTGTTTCAATCCATAAATGGACCGATCAAGCCTACAAATCTTTTGCTCTTGACCTTGAGTTATGAATCACTCAGGCTGCTCCATATATAGTCTCCTCAAGATTGCCATTCAGAAAAGCAGTCTTGGCATCCATTTGCGAAATCTCATAGTCATAATATGAGGTAATAGACAAGAGTATCCAGATAGATTTCAACATGGTAACAGGTGAGAAAGTCTCTTTATAATACTCCCTCAACTTGGGTATAACCACTTGCCACAAGTATAGCCTTGAAGATTTGCAGCTTCCCATCAGCACCCCTCTTTTCTTTTGAGATTCATTTGCAACTTATAGATTTAACCCTATCAGGTTGATCTACAAGATCCCAAACTGAATTGAAGTACATAGACTCTATTTTGAGATCCATAACTTTGATCAATTTATCTTTGTCAACATCCTTCATTGCCTTATTGTAAGACAATGTATCCTCAACGTCTCCGTCAATTACGATAGCTAAAGTTTATGTCAAACCCATATAACAAATAAGTGGGTTTGCAACCCTCCTACTATGTCGAGGCTCCCTCAACATTTGAGGTGGATTTGACCTACTAGATAAACCAACTTCAATAACTACTGTTGAGGTATTGGGCTCTTCAACAACTCTTGTTGAAAGTTCAGTAGTTTCACTGGAAAGTTCAATTAACACTATCTCACTGCGGGGTTTATGCTCCCTTATGTGGTTCTATTCTAAAAAGGTAGCGTTTGTCAACACAAACACTTGATTATCTTTACGATCGTAGAAATAACCACCTCTCGTTCCTTTAAGGTAACCTAAAAATAGGTATAATTTTGAACGAGGTTTCAATTTCTTAGGATTTTCCTCAACCACATATGCTGGGCAACCCCAGATCGTGAAATGGTATAAACTACCTTTACAGCTATTCCATAATTCCAAAGGTGTTCCAGTAAAATTTTCGGATGGAACGTAGCTCCAAATGTAAGTTGCAGTTTGTATTGCATAACCTCAAAACGAGTCAGGTAAGGAAACATAACTCATCATAGACCAAACTATGTCCAATAGGGTTCGATTTCTCCTTTCTGATACACCATTCTGTTAAGATGTACTAAGTGCCGAGAGTTAGCATACAATTCCATGTTCTATCAAATAGTCTTGAAATTTTAGATCCATATATACTCCACCTCGATCAGATCAAAATGTTTTAATTATTTTATTTAATGAATTTTCAACTTCAGCCTTGTACTCTTTGAAATTTTCAAGGGCTTCAGACTTATGTTGTATTAAATAAGCATACCCATATCGAGAATAATGATCAGTAAAAGTGATAAATATTCAAACCCTCATTTCGCCTTAACATTCATCACCCCACAAAGGTCTGAATGTACAAGTTCTAAGGGTCCTTTGGCCCTATGATCTTTTCCGGTAAAAGATCTTTTAGTCATTTTGCCTTCAAGGCATGACTCATATACAGGTAAAGAATTTTCTTCTAACTCACTTAGAAGTCCATTTTTAACCAATTTCTCCATCCTATCGAGATTTATGTGTCCTAATTTTAGGTGCCAAAAATGAGCATTTTCTTTATGAGAAATTTTATTTCTTTTATTATGAGTTACTGCAGTTTTAAACAGTTCAGTATTTAGGAGAGCTTTTGTTGCTAACGATCTTAACACATAAAGATAAGATCATCTTCGAGATTTGCATAACAAATATGTACTCCATTCTTGTAAATAAACACTTTATTTACATTAAAATTTAAAGAGTAGTTTTGTTCAAGCAAACATTTTACAGAAATCAGGTTTCTTTTCAGGCCTGGAACCACATATTCTTTATCTCATAAAACATATGATTTTTGTAAGCAGAGTCGAAGTCCTCATACTGTCGTAGCTGAGACGACATGCTAGTTCCAACATGCATCGTTATCTCCCCAGCCTCTAATTGCCTCCAAGAACTAATTCCTTGAAACGAAGAACAAACGTGGTTAGTGGCACCTGAATCTATTATCCAGGCTGAATCATCGTTTTCCACTAAGGAAGTTTCCAATACAAGTAAATCGTATTTACCTTGCTTGGTCTTCTTATTTTTTGCCAATTACTTGGGACAATTCCTTCTCCAATGCTCCTTTTGGTTGCAATGGAAACAAATTTCCTTTGCAGTCTTGTCCTTCTTGCCCTTTTGGGCAACAACTAGTGGATTAGCTTTCCCCTTTTTTACATTTTTCTTCTTCCACTTTTTTGTGCTGAAAGAGGAAGACACAGACATAGTTCTAGAGGTCAAACCACTGAAGAACTTTTTGGAGGACGAAACAACATTTGCCTCACCCTTTTGCTTCTTTACTTTCATCAAAGATCGAAAAGTCTGTAGCTCATTGAGCAAAGTGGTCAGGTTGTAGCCAATCCTGTTTATAACAGCATTGCTACAGAACTGTAAGAAACTTTCAGGCAAAGTTTCCAAGATGAAACTAACTTAACTGATCTAATCAACGACAAACTTGTTCGTCTCAGTCACATTAAAGTGGACCATCATGTTGAGAATATGTTCTTGAACAAAGGCACCCTCTTGCTTACGGGCATTGGAGATGAATTTAAGAGCGTCATGCATGAGTTGAGCAGACGGTTGTCCGAACATTCTTTGTAAGAACTCCATGATCTCACAGGCAGTGAGCATGTGCTAATGCTTCTTGGTCAAGACTTCAGAAAGGCTTGCCAAGATATTGAAGGGAAACTCAACATGAGGAGTTCCTTGAGCGGAAGCAGATCGTCCAAATTCCATTGTTATTAAACGCATACATTTACAGTCATACAAGTATTACAACATGCTTTTCAAATAAAATACAAAGGTTGAGAGATTACATCTTTGAAGAACCGTTCTTCAAGTAATCCCTCGATCCAACTTATTCACAAATGCTTCGAATAAGTCACGAACACTCCTCTCGAACAAGCAGCAAGCAACAACTCGATCCTCAAACCGACAAGGACATTACCACTTGGATTCCTCAATATGTTTAGGGTGAGAACTTAGGGGTTGTGGGCTCTGACTGTTTTGGTTAAGAGGATATTTATGAGTTTGGAGGAAGAAGACGGTCGAAGAAGCACTATTGCATAGGAACTGCTTCAATTGTTTAGGCTATCGTATAACAAAGTCTTCCAATCACATAGACTATCCATAGCCTCTCTATTATCGCATAGACAAAAAAAGCATATCGTATATGCTCTATTTTTGTCGTATAGACTATCGTATAGTCTCTCTTTGCGTTTTTGTTGTTCTTCTTTGGTGTCTCTTAATCTTAGAAGTAAAACGAAAAACTCTTTTTCATTTTATCATTTTATTCTAATTGCCATAAAATTGCATAACCACCCACTAAGGTAGTTTTTGAGGAAAGGGATTATTATTCAAAATAATAAATAATATAAATAAATATGATAACCAACTTATCATATTATGTTTATAACCTATAGTTTTAATATTGTATCACATACAATATAAACTATAGTTTCTTTTTTCAATTTTGTAGCATTTAATATAAATCATATTTATAACAACTATTTGAATCTTATTCAAATATTTATTCCTCCAATTAATGTATCAAATATATTATATCAATTATATCATATATAATTGAATTAATTTAATTATATCATATAATTAAATTTTCTCTTATTAATTTGAACAATTCAAATTAACCCAAAAACTTATTCTCAACATAATCCTTTTGAGCTACCAAGGGGACCTTATGGACCTGTAGATTGAAGCTCCAACGGTACGTGAATAATTAATTAAACACTTTAATTACATTATCCATCATCCGTTAACTGTCGGGCACTCTATTAAAGACCGATAGTTGCACTTTTCGCACTACAGATATATTTCTGTGTCCATTGGATATAACCAATCAACAATGCGATGACCCTTCACAAACTGCTCGTAAGTACAGTTGGACCAAATTACCGTTTTTCCCCTGTAGTTATCTCTAACTCTTCAAGTATCACTGATTCCTCTAATGAACAATAAGTCATAGTCCCACTATGACTGAGTCTTCTCTGACTAAGAGAGGGTGTGGCCACTATGTTCAAGACTCGGAATCAGCCCTTAAGGGAGCAATTTATCTACTTGCCCCTACATCGGGGAAAGAGTGAATTCCGTCTTGTGAAGCTGAGTTCCCAGCTGTCCAATCAGACGAATCCCCAAAATGGTAGGCTTGTTGAGGTGGCAATCTGGCCACTCTCACCCATACAAATCAAAGGACCACCTTCATGAGCAGGAGTTCATAACTCACTTAGGATTCAGGTCATGTCATCTATGGTCATCCTAGTAAAATGTAAATCTCTATTATCAACGATGTTATATAAAGAGATTAATTATTTCGTGGTTCGGTCTTATACAAGCTCTCTATATAGGATACCCTTGCTCGCATGTCTCCACATGAATGATTAGGATCAGATCATTTGTAGCACTTTACAACATTTGTAACACCTACAAAGCGGGTCGTATCCATAGTGTCACCAGGATAAGGTACCTAACCTTGTCCATCTACTATAGATCATTTAGGTTATTATTTCAACAAGATCCACCTGTATGTCTCTGTTGGGGTTGATGCCCTAAAGTCTTGTATTCTGTAGTTTGTAAACAGTTTGTACAAATCCTTGTGTTGTTAATATATGATATTTACTTCACATTTTAGTATTTTGCTCAGTTACTTATTTTATTTTCTTTACCACAAACCAATAAACATAAAATCCCTGGTTATCTGTATGTGACTCAAGCATGTATGTGGTGACATATAAGTGGAACATATCTTGAGTGATAACCAAAATGGTCTGTAGTATATGGATATAGGAGGGACACCTTATCCTGGTAACGCTATGGATGCGGCCCGCTTTGTGGAATGGTCACAAGTGTTGTGACTTATCACAAATGGTTTGATCCTGATCATTCATGTTAGGGACATGCGAGCGGGGTCGTCCTATACAAAGAGTTTATATAAGACCTGACCACGAAGTGTCAAAGTCTCGTTATATAACACCGTTCATGACAGAAACTTCACTTCATTAGGATGAGCATAGGTAACATGACCTCAATCCTGAGTGAGTTGGAAACTCTTGCCATTGAGGGTAGTCCTTTGATTTGTATGGGGGCTGCGAGTGGCCAGGTCGTCGATTCAAACCTACCAATTTGGAGATTCGTCTAATTTGGGAGCTAGAACTCAGCTGCACAAGATGGAATTCACTTCTTCACTGAGGTAGGGGTAAGTAGATAGATCGCTCCTTAAGGGCTGATTCTGAGGCTTGAACGATGTGACGCCACACATCTTCTCTTGGCCCGAGAGGTGTTCACACGTAGTTGGACTATGTTGTATTGTTCATTAGAGGAATCAGTGGTACTTAAGGAATGAGATGTAACTAACAGGGGCATACCAATAATTTGGCCCAGCTGTACTTACGGGCATCTGTGAAGGGTCATCGTACTCATGATTGATTATATCTGATGGACAACAGAAATATATTTGTGGTAAGAAGAGTTCAGCTGTTGGTCTTTAGTGAAATGCCTGACAGTTAATGGATGGTGGATTTTGTGGCTAAAGAGTTTAGTCAGCTATTCACATACCGTTGGAGCTTCTAGCCACAGGTCCATTAGGTCCCCTGGGAGCTTGGATAAAGTCGAGAACCAATATTTGGGTTAATTTGAAAATGTTCAATTGATAAGAGGAAGTTTGATTATATATGATATAATTGGAGTGGTTAATTATATATGATATAATTGGCTAAATGTATGAAATACATTATTATGGAGGAAATTAGATATAAATATGATTTATATCAAGTAGAGGAGAAAAATACTATAGAAGATATATGATATCAAACTATATGAATATAAATATAATATGATTATATTTATTAATTAATTAATTGATTAATTATATGATAATTAATCCTAATATCATGTTTGGACGTGGGTTAGTGGGAAACGTCGGTTATGGTAACCGATGGGTTAAAATGAAAAATGTTTTCATTTTTGAATTGTGCAATCGATAGTCTGTCTTTTCACCCAAAAGATTTCGTGAAGCGCGCGTTGGTGAAAGAAAACTATTACTCGAGAGCCTATACAATAGTCGCTTCTCTGCCTAAATGGTCGTCCACCTCGTGCTAAATGATCGCATACTCTCGCCTACATGATCGGATAGCTTCTCTAAACGATCGTATAGTGTGCCGATTTAACTAAACGATAGTACACCTTTTCCTAAACGATCGTTCAGTAAATCCTACACGATCGTGTAGCTCCTCTTAAACGATAAGTAGTCTGCTATGTGATAGTGTTTTCTTCCCTTCATCTTGCTTATCGCCTACACGATTCCTGTTTCCTCCGTCCTCTACCAAATTCACCAAAGTTCACCCTTTGGGTTTTCACTCCGAGAATACTCGGGGCTCATTAGTGGTGGTGTCATCCCCGTTGAGGTCGTGAGTTTGCGTTGTTCGTGCTGCTGCAGTCGACGTTGTTCGTCGGGTGTTGGTAGAACACTTGGAGGGTTCTGCTGCGTTGGAGTTTCGAAGTGTGAAGAGTTTCTTCAACTGGTATGGAACTCTGTCCCTTTGTTATTTTGTTGTTCGTAGCATACCGTTAATTAGAGTTTATTTGCATAACTGTATGTGTTGAATGTATAATGTTATATTTCGGCCACGATGAGATCGAAGCAATCCGAATGCACTCATGAAACTCTTAGATATGAGACCCTTCAGTCTCTACATACTAATTATTTAAATTTACATAAAATAACCTCGAATCTTAGTTTATTGGATTGAGTATATGCTTATAAAATAACACTTATTTTATTAATAACAATATGTTTATACAGAGTTTACAAACTACGAGATTACAAGGAGATTTAGGACACCAATCCCAATAGATATATGCTTGGGCCTTTTCATTTGCCAGTACGTAACGCTCGTATGCCTCTCGAACATTTCGAGTGGTATTTTGAGCTAGGACTGGAAAGCCTTCCTCCACCAGGACAAATCTTAAGTCATCGATGATCAAAACTGTATTGATTGTGTTTTTCCAAGTGATGTAATTATCACAGTTAATTTGTCGGTGGCGAACATATTTAAAGTTGCGGAAGTCATATTGTAAATTGCTTAAACATATAATTTATTTATATTAAACAATGCATTACCCACTTTTAAAAAAATCAATCAAGTTTAGCAAAATAATTTAATACACCCTATGTGACATCTATTTCGTAATGATGTTTCAATGAGGCAGGGTAAAAGCCACCATAAGGTGACTAGGTTCCCTTTCACTGAAATGAGACCATCTCAACCAATATATAGAGCAACTCTTTGTTCCTGTAAATAATAGTCAACATTGTCCGGTCTGAACTTTAACTAGCTTAACATTTTCTTATAAGTGTAACCCTTCATTTTAAATTCTAAAGTTCTACCCCAATGAGCCAACTGTAGGGAAAAATCGATTGGGGAAAAAACTAAATCAACCCTATCCGTTTATGGAGTTTGATAAAAAGTCATGCAAATGTTATCCATAGGGGACACAAGCAAAGGTGCCTTGAGGCCGAGCATGAAAATTTACTACAAACTAATGAGAGAGACCGTGGAATGTGTTGACACACGTCCTGCTCCCAATTACTATAAACACTCTCTCCATTTACCTTGATATTGACCTATACAAACACCATCCGTAGGGGGACACAAACAAATGTATCTCGAGGATGAGTATAGGTCTCACAGTATGAACTAGGAAGGAGAAACGTGAAAAGGAAAAATGAAGTATCATATACCCTATTTTCTTCCCATTGAGTGTTTTACATAGGGTTAATTTAACTTAGAAAAATATGGCTATTTATTTTACTATGTGATTGTTTAAGTTTGCCCAAAAGTAACACATATTTTGCATAGTTAAACAATTTTGATTAATGTTCATTAAACATTTTAACGAACTTTAATCAACAATTGCATGCTTATAGCAAATCTATCTAATTCACCTTCAGGTCAATTCCCAGATAGGGGTGTTCCATTTCTGTCAACTTAAATACTCATCCTGGACAGAACTAGCCTTAGATAAAGGTTATAGATACATTTGCTACAATTTTAATCTTTTATTAAAACCAATTTAATCTTACTAAACTGATTAAAAATACTAAAATAATTTCTAATCAAATTAGAAATATTATGATCTTAGGTCTATGTGAATCATATTTTAAACTTAAAAAATGATTTTTAACCTAAGTTAGCATGCAACTCTATATTATTGATTTTAATTTCTAATTTCATTTAATTATTACGATTATAAAATAAATGAAACAAATTAAAACCATACATTGCATTTGATGTCATACTTAGGAAAAATTATAACAATTATAAAATTACCTAAAGTAATGACATGCTTCATGCAATTCTCATTTCATTACTCAACATACATAGCATTTATATAATAAAGTAATGAAATTTATAATGACATTCACCCAAACATGCTAATTATATATTATAACAATTATAATATAATGATGCATGATAATATCATTAATGCATGCAAACATATATCATAACATTTATATTATATGATGCATGAGCATGCTGTAAAATTAAATCATGCAACTATATTATAACATTTATAATATTCACGATGCATGATTAAATGCATAACCTATAGTGGGATTTTCTATATGTCATACATCATGACATATAATAAATAAAAATAAACCATACATCAAATGCAAAATTTAAAGAATAATATATGGACCGGGATTCGACTCCTAAATAATTAATTAAATTAATATAATATTTATATTAATTTAATTAAAAACTAACTATAACAACAAAAAAACTGCTGAACTAGACCAAAAAATTGAACCAAGTCGCGAACCACTCGAACCAAACGAACTGGACGCGAATCGGTTGAACCCTGAATTGAACCACACCATTTTTTCGTCTTGGAGCACTGCAACATTGTGACCTAGCGTTGTAACGCTATGGAAAAATTCTTCTGTCCGCCTCTTTGCAGCGTTGCAACATTAAGGCACAGTGTTGCAACACAGCTGTATAGTTGCAATCTTCATTAAATTTGCTCCGATTTGGGCCTCATTTTCTTAAGTCGTTAGAAAAGTCACGACAACATAGACAATAAATATACATACTCAATTGCCCATTAATGCCCAAAACAACAGACCCTTACAAACCAATTTGTAAAAATAAAGCAGTAAATTCTATACAGTCCAATCCTGAAAACATCCATAACTGCAAAACTATAATCATTCATCAACATGAAGTAGTACAATAATTCAATCCACCATTAAAGCCAATTTTAATTCTGAAAATATTGAGCTTGGGACTTAGAACCTGGCTCTGATACCAATTGAAGGACTGCTTTGATACCAATTGAAGGACTATGAGGCCCGATGCAGAAGTGTTGATCGTGTCCCAGTTTTAAAATTCACGGTGATTTAAAATACAACAGAACATTATTATGCATATCATCACAATTTTTCAGCATGCTTTTGAAATAAATAGAGAAGGGAGATTAGGGTTTGGATTGACACTAACCTTTGAAGAACAAATTAATCTTCACGAAATCCCTTCCAAGTATAGCTGGGCCAAAATTTTCGTTTTGCCTTATAGTTACATCCAACTTCTTATGTATCACTGATCCTTTTAATGAACAATAAGTCATAGTCCAACTATGACCAAACCCCTCTCGAGCCAAGAGAGAGTGTGGCGCCACATTGTTTAATCCCCGAAATTAGCCTTTAAGGGAGCAATTTATCTACTTAACCCGACATTAAGGAATGAGTTTCCATCTTGTGTAGCTGTGTTCCCAGCTCCCCAATTAGACGAAGCCCAAAAATGGTAGGCATATTGAGTCGACGATCTGGCCACTCTCACCCACGAAGATTAAAGGATCGTTTTCATAGGCAGAAGTTCATAATTCACTCAGGATTCAGGTCATGTCACCTATGGTCATCCTGATGAAATGTAAGTCTCTATTATTAATGGTATTATATAATAAGAGTATTTATTTCGTAGTCTGGTCTTATACCAACCCTTTTGTATAGAACACCCCCCGTCACATGTCTCTACATGAATTATCAGGATCAGATCATTTGTTAAAACTTTATAACAATTGTAATATCTATAAAACGGGTCATATTCGTAGTGTCACCAGAATAAGATACCCAACTTTATCCATCTACTTCAGACCATTTAGGTTATCACTTAAACATGATCCACCTATATGTCTCTACATACATGTTTAAGCTATAAAAGATAACTTTGAATGTTAGTTTATTTATTTTGTGGGTTAATGCTACTAAATGTCAAATAAAATACCTCAGATTTTATTAAATAAACAAATTTTTTTTACATTACAATTACAAACTACAGAACCCACGAGATTTAGGGTATCAACCCCAACAATTAGAACCTCCAATGATTTGATGTTAAATTAATTAAACTTCTTAATTAATTTAATCAACATTCATTAACTGTGGGTCACTCCATTGAAGTCTAGTTGCACTCTTCGTACTGTAGATATATTTTTGTGTCCATGGATATAACTAGTCATCAATAAGTCGATTATTCACAAATTGCTCGTGATTACAATTTGGTCAAAACTACCATGTTACCCCTATAGTTACTTCTTTCTCCTTAAGTCCTACTGATCCTCTAATAAACAACATGTTTATGGTTCTACCATAGACAAATTCCTCTCGGGCCAATGAGAGGGAGGGGCCTCTTGTTCAAGACCTATAGTTGGCACTTAAAAGAGCAACTTATCTACTTTCCATGAAGGCAGGAATGAGTGAACTCTATCTTGTGTAGCTATGTTCCAAGCTTCCTACTTGGATAAATCCCCAAAATGGTAGGCATATTGAGTCACCGACACGAGTCATTGTTAATTTTTTTTTGTAATTTAAAATTTTAAATAATTGTTTAGTATGATAAATTTTGTTTATTATAGATTAATTTTTAAATATTAAGGAAAATAGCTTTATTTTTAAAAAATGAATATGGTATACTTTTTTTATATAAAAAAATTGATGTATTTAACTCTTGAAAAATAGAAAATATGTTTGGTTAGATGAAAAATAAATAAATATATAAAATAAATATTCTTTTTAAAGCATAAAATTGAAAACTAAATATTAATAAAAATTCTACATGATTTTAGGAGAATCTAAAAGCTAGATTTGCTCTTAAAGTCAATGAGAAATTAACGTGTTTTTAAAAATGATTTTAACCGATTTAATTTAAGTATGTTTGTTTTATCTAACAAAGTAAAGATTTTTTCCAAATAGTTTTTTCAGCTAACTCACTGCCAAATGTAGCCTAAATTCCTTTAAAATGTTTTGACACATTTACATTTAAGAATAGTGTGTTTTTTCTAAACAATATGTGAGGTGAGAGAATTAAAACTCTAATTTGGAGATTGATAGTATAAATACTAGATTAGTTGAACTATGCTCGTTTTGGTTAGATTTTTAAAATGTTGTATTAGGACATTGAAAATAAGGATAAAAATGGTTATATTTTAAGTGTAGGAATGAAATTACATATACTAAAATAAATCAGAGCTATAAATAGTGATCAAAATAAATAAAAGTAAAAGGTACAACTATTACTAATTGAAAAATACTGCCACCAAATTAAACCAAAGTCTAAAGTGAGTGACAAGAAAGATGGTTAGAACTAAAATGGAAAGAATAAAACAGAAGTGGGTAAAAATGGAAGCAGTAAAATCAAATTTGAAGACCAAACTTAGACCTTTATTTTTATTTGTTGCGAGGTAAAAATTTAAGCTCACAAAATGTATTTATTTATTTATTTTGAGTACATTCAAACATTTATTTTGTACGTTATTACAACATAATTAAGCAATCCGTTGAACGATTTTTATTTTTTTTAGAACAACGAATCAAATGTTTTTATAATTGTTTGAATTCTAAAAGTATAAACTACTGAATGAGTTGGAAATAGTTAATTATTAGATATTTGGAATTCCAAAATGTTGATTAAAAAATAAATTAAAAATAAAATGAAGAACGTTCAATGAAAATTCAATTGATGATATTAAAAACGAGTTCAAAAGACCATAATTCCAGTCTTCGCCCTTCGAGATGATTTCTATATCATTCTGAAGAACGAAAATTTGGATGCCAGAATCTGATGGAACCATAATAACAGATTTACAAGATTGGAAAAGTTTTTGCTTTTTCATTTATTCCATTGACCGATAAATTCAAGCTCCAAATATGGAAATGGAAGAGGGCGCAATCTTTATGATAAGCGACGTATAGCGCCTTTTTCTTTTTCTTTTTCGCCGATTTCCCTCAGAATTTGTTCTTGACTTTCACTTTCTTCTTTGTTTGATTTGTGGACGAGAAATTCCTCAAGTTTTTGTTTCGTTGATTCAACGAATAAAGCTGTTGATTATGGGAAATTGCTTACCTTCTTCAGCTCGTCATTCTAATTCCGTTCGCAGCCAGACGGTATCTTCTACTCCAGGTACCAATTTCAAACGATTATCTTCGAAAGTACTTTTAGAATGCCAAAATTTCAGTTTCACTTTCTGCTTTGAGTTGAGATTCTTCATGTTTCTACCGTCAATTTGATTGTATCTTGTGCCATTTCTTAGGAACTTCGGGGAATTACAGCGGAATCGTAGGATCTTCTTCATGTACCAATAGCACCGCCGGCGGAAGTCAATTTTCAGCGGCGGCGAGCGTGGATGTGAGAGAGACCTATCCGAATGGGAAAATCCTTGACCAACCAAACTTGAAGGAGTTCAGTTTCACTGAACTGAAACTCATTACCAAAAACTTCAGACCTGAATCGTTGATCGGTCAGGGAGGTTTTGGGAAGGTGTATAAGGGCTGGGTAGATGAGAAGACGCTGGCTCCTTCTAAGAGCAATTCTGGAATGGTGGTTGCCATTAAGAAATTAAACTCTGAAAGTGTTCAAGGTTTTCAGGAGTGGCAGGTAAAATTAACCTCATTCATGGATCATACAATATTCTTCTTTCCAATAGAAGAAAAAATTAGTTGAGTTTGATGAAATGGCCTTTTTTCCATTTCCAAAAATAGCTACACTTTGCCCTTCTTGCTTTATATCATTATTAGTATTCTTTGTTCGGAACAGAACTACGAAGAACCATTAGCAAATTTAGAATTAGCCTAAATACTGCAAAGATTAAATGACTTTTTATGTTTAATGTTTGGTATCAATTGATCTGGTGACGTAGTGTCTTCCAATCATTCGACGTTTTTGTTAAGTACTTGGTGCTCGAGGTTAAGTTATGTGTATCAGAAAATGTAGCCTCTGTTATGTCAATTGTTTTGCATACCTTGTTTGACAAAGGCTAAATTAGAAATTTGCATTCTTCTGAAATTTATAGTTACATGTTTCTACTTATGAAGCCCAAAGAAACATTAGCCTATAACCTTCAAGGACGTGCACAATTTTCTTACAAAACTATAAATGCTATTAGGACTTGGGAGTTCTGCTAATGTATGTATTTCGTTTTGCAAAGTTCTCTATTCGGTCAGAGTCTACTTTGCTAGGTCTAATAATGTCTAAGTGCTTGTTATATATATAATGCAGGCAGAAGTGAACTTTTTAGGCCGGCTGAATCATCCAAATCTTGTCAAATTATTGGGTTTCTGCTGGGAAGATGAAGAATTGCTTCTTGTGTATGAATTCATGCCCAGGGGAAGCTTGGAAAACCATCTTTTTGGAAGTATGATTTCCTTAAATATAGGATAAGAGAATTGATTCTTCATAATCTGTGCTGATCTTTGGTATTGTGGTGATCAGGGCGTTCTTCCATTGAACCTCTTTCTTGGGAAAGACGGCTTAAGATCGCAATAGGAGCAGCTAGAGGCTTGGCTTTCTTGCATTCCGCAGAAAAAGAAGTTATATACAGAGATTTTAAAGCATCAAATATACTTCTAGATATGGTTTGTCCAACTTTCTACAGTCTACTTTTAGCTAATTGCAATATTTCAATGATGTCTTTGTTTATCTTTTCTCGTTTAATGAGAATACTCAGTAAAAGCAGTTGATAACTGTTGAGGTCCCACGTCGAGAAAATAAGGGACCTCACAATGTTGATAAGATACAGGATCTACTCTTCTCATTTGCTCATCTAGTCTTCTCAATTAGTTTTGAGATCGAGCCGCATGTTATCTAATAATAACCAAATGAGAAACTCAAAATAACTCATAATTTTGTTTTGTCCATCATATTTCCTGCCCACTATATAAATGTTTTATCATTACATAGCTTCCTTTTTCATTCTTTTTCTTTTGGGAAGTACAGAGATATGCTCTTTATTATCTCTCTCTCTTTGTATACTTATGGATAAAGTTAACCTTTTGAACTTCTTGGTCCATCCTGTTTTCCTGTCTCATTTAACCTTTTTTTTACCATTCTATCTAAATTTCCCTTTTATATATATGAATGTGCAGAATTACAACTCGAAAATCTCGGATTTTGGCTTGGCAAGATTGGGGCCTGCAGGTGAAGAATCACATGTAACAACAAGAATTATGGGCACATATGGTTACGTTGCCCCTGAATACGTTAGTACAGGTGATAATATCAATCATTGTTGAGTCAAATTTACCAAATAGTTTGGTTATTCAGTCGAAATCGAAACAATAACAATTTAGAGTATATAATATACTGGTGACAGAGTGACAGAGGAGAGGAATTAAATATGAAAAGTGCGACATATATAATTTCATTTCACAAGTTCTCTGAATTTATTGTGTCAACATTGAAAATCATCTTCATTGCTAAACTTCACAGGTCATCTCTATGTGAAGAGCGACGTTTACGGGTTCGGTGTGGTGCTGCTGGAAATCATGACGGGTTTGCGAGCACATGATATGAATAGGAGCAGCGAACAACGCAATCTGGTCGATTGGGCCAAGCCATTCTTGGTGAAGAGAAAAAGGATCAAAAGTTTAATGGATGCAAGAATAGAAGGTCAATATTCATCGAAAGCAGCCGCACTAGTGGGAGATCTTACTCTAAAATGCCTGGAAACAGATCCTAGAAAACGCCCCTCCATGCAAGAAGTTCTCGACGCATTGGAACAGATCGAAGAATCGAATGAGAAACCCAAAGAGTCCAAGATGAGCAACTCGCAATCTAAACAACTTCATCAAAAACACTGATAAATGTGGCCAAAAGAAGAAATGTTCGATTCAACCTCCAAATTTTTTTTAAAAGATTATTTAACATTGTATGCATTTCTTATTGTGATAGAAAAACTCAAGCATTTTTTTGTTCACCTTTGCTCATTGGTTGCCTTATGTAGGGATGGCAGGAGGGGAGATAGAAATATATTTGATTGTATCATGTATGTATGTATCATTTGTCAAATGTTTTAGGTTTACAGAAGAACAAAACTTGTTTGGAATGTGGATTTCCTCCAAATTTTGCTATCATCATTTAGTGTAAAACCAGGAAATTCTCCAAGTTTGTTGGATAGTTTAATGATTTTATTTTGTTGTAGTTATTTTATTTACTTGATTCTAAAAGTTTCCCTCCTTTTAAGCAGAAAATTGAGCAACAAGCAGTTGATGTTTTCTATTTTAATCATATTCTTCCATAAGGAAAGGATGTGAACATTTAATCAAATATGGTCTTTCTTTCTAATAATTAACATTTTATATTTATTGATTGCTTTGTTTACTTTATTCTTACCCAACTGACTTTAGTAATTTTATTATCTTCAAAGTTTGTCATATGTTGGAGGTAAAAGATGAATTTAAGACTTCAAAAAAGATTCTAGTAATAAGCTATTATGTCTAACAAATTTCCGCCATTAATTTCATACTTAATGTTTATGTTACCAAAAGTTTGAGGATGCTCAAAATCAACTTCAATGGTATATTTTAGACACAAAATTAATTATTTTAAAAATAGAGAGACTAGATAGATATTTTCGAAGAAAAAGTCTTTAAGTATAATTAATTATTTGATAGACAAAAGTGAATTTATATGAATTTATATTACTAAAAATAATTCTTCAAAAAAATTACCTAGTCTGCAAAGACAAAATGATTATTTGAATAGTAAATTCCTAATACAAAGAATCAAAAGTGGAATACTTTTTTTTTTCTTTTAAATAATAATAATTTTTTGAGGGATGTATGTTCAGTATATCCTCAATCTCATACTCCAGGAAGCAAATAGTAGAATATTGATTATATTTATTGTAAATTCCTAACACAAAGTTTAAAATGTCAAGTAATCAAACAATATAATCCCTAATTATTTCTAATAAGCCGCTACTTTTTGAAATTAAAAGTCAACAGAGCTATTTACTACGTTTGACCAAAAAATTGATCTTTCATTCACATCAACTTTGTTCTAGTTTCCCATATATATAATGAAAAATCCTTTAAAAAATATCAATATACTATCATGAGTTAACTTACTAACACATAAATATATATAAACTTTTCCCTCCGGACCATGATAAAGCTACATGGGCCGGAGGTTCGAGCCTTTAACTCTTAAAATATCAAATATCATTATATAAAAATTTCTCAGAAGAATCCATGTTCTGTTTGTCGTTGAGAAAAAAAACCCATGTACTGTACATTGTTAGGCTTCACTTATACCACAATTATCCTAACGAAAAAGGTAATAAATCAATAGTAATGTGAAAAGTGGATCCTGTTTTATTATCTTTAGTATTGTTTACATGTGTTCTACATTCAACATTGACATGTGGGGCTCACTTCCAAATCTATAATAAAAAACAAATTGATTGACGAGCAGAGCTTGCTCAATTCAATTGCATCTGAAAGTTACGTCATATCGTTATCGTTACTATTACATATATCATTATTATTACTATTATCGGGAAAAACTATGAATTTTGACATTACCGTTATTGTTTGACCCTAAAAGTAACGATAATGGTAATAGTCAATGTGATAAAATTCATAATTCTAAGTAGATGCGATAAAAAACAATCAGATTACATTTGCGATTTTAACTCATTACAATTGACCCATCAGTGGAATGCCATTATGATTATACTAATTTTCATTACGGTTTGGTAAAACTGACCTTAGTATCAAATATCATTTTATCGCCTAAATACTTGGGTTTGATCTTTTTTAAATGTAAATTTAATGTTTTTTTTATTGTACATTTTTTTAGAAGTGAGAATTAAGATTAGAGGGGGCTCCAAATTATTATCGTTACAGGTTCTCATTTTATTCTTAAAAGCATGTTCACATGACACAAATAAATGAATAGACCAAAATGTAAGAGAAATACTAACAAAATGTGAGAGTGAATTGTACGTGGAGGAAAATGGAAACCATACATTATATATATTATTTACAAAAATATTTATTTGTTTTATTTATTTTAAATATTCAAAACTATTTTCTTGAAAAAAGAATAAAAAATCATTTAAACGTTTTATATCATATAAATTTTTAAATAGAAAAATAATATTCTCACATAATTTTAACATATGCCATTGGTTCGGTCTCATATATAATTTTTTAAAAATTTTTTGGTTCAATTCAGTTTGGTCACCAAACCAAACTGTAAAATACTCTAAATGATACCTTATATCACTAATCTATAAATGATACCTCATATCGTTGATCTATAAATGATGTCTCTTATCATTGATTGTATATCAGCGATACGTTGTATCATTGTTGATAGACTTTATCCATGATAAAATATCAGTGATAGACTCTATTATTATTATGAGTCTGTAAATGATAGACTTCTATTGCTTATAGAAGTCTATCAATGAAGATTTTGTTATCAATGTGATAGAGGTCTGTCACTAATTTCAGTCTATTAATGATAAAAATCTATTTGCTACGCTAATAACAAAATCTATTAGTGAAATAGACTCCGAAAGATGGATCTAAAATTTGTTATATTTGTCAATTCTTTTGTATCGCGATGTATATGTTAATATTTTAAGTATGATGACTATATTTACAATTACATCTAAAATAAATAATATATAATTTAACGACATGTAAAATGCAACATGAAGAAATATATTTTCCACCACATCCTACCCACTACAAAATTTACGTCAAACTAACGTGGAGCGTAAAGTTCAAAATGACTTGGATTTCAAAAGACTCCCACCTTGACCTTAAAAACTTAGCACCAATCAAACCATAGTCAAGTCCAAGGTTCCAACTACTATTTTGTCGGCCCTCTCCTCACATATCACCTCATATAATTAATTAAAAGCCCCCAAAGCTTCGGTCTTTCACCCACAATCATACCATGGCGCTTTCTTCTCTCTCCCATTTTCATACACTCTCTCTTTTCTCTCTCATCTTTATTGATGGAGGTCTAAGCTAAGGCTGAGATCACTTACCATCGCCACTGCCACTACCACCATCACCGCCGTTCTTTCCACTTCTCCCTCTTCCAACATGAAACAATCAACAAAATTGGCTACTTCATCGTGTCGGGATGGTTGGCCCTGGCGTGAGCCAAACCACCACCCCATTTGACACCATGTTTGTTTTATGATCCTTTAACCACTAGTGTCAACTGAGCATCGAAGCTAGTAGGCATGTCAAAGGGAGCCTTTATAACCTTTGGCCTCGACACCTTGCAAAGCATTAGCATAGCCAAGATCAGCTTGCATTTGAAGCACCATATTGATTCCCTCTCGATTATCAGTGGGACTTATAATGTTAAACTGTTGAATAACCCTATTGTCGGAGGGACTGGGGACTTCTTGTTCGTACAAGACTATGTGATGTCATCTCCAGTGGATCTCGTCGGCATCATAGTGGTTTACAAGTTGGAATTTCATCTTTACTGGCCGCCCTATGCATAACTCCCTCTTTATAAAAAAAAGTTCAAGGTTTTAGTTTCAGTTTGTTTTTGTGGTTGGTCAACTTCTCAATAACTTTGGTCCCATTTGATAAGCATTTTATTTTTGTTTTTGTTTTTGAAAATTAAGGCTATAAATACTATTTTCACCTCCAAATTTCATTTGCTATCTATCTTTTATCAATAGTTTAAAAAATCAAGCCAAAATTTGAAAACTAAATAAAGGCAACTTTTGAAATTTTATTTTTGTTTTTAAAATTTGGCTAAGAATTCAATCATTGTACTTAGGAACGATGCAAATCATGATAAGAAATGGGGTGAAAACAGGCTCAATTTTAAAAAACAGAAATAAAAAAACGAAGTGGTTACCAAATGGGTCCTTTATTTTTTGAATATTTGTGTAATAAGCTTGAGTTGTCATTTGCGATTCTGTATCTCTCATTTTCTCCCTCATATTAATAATATTTCTTGTTTGCATATGAAACTTTCTATTCTCGATGCAACTATTAAGCAATTTAGGTAAGAAAAGCAAACATCTTTATCAATTGTTAAGGCTACTTTTGATAACCATTTCGTTTATTATTATTTTTTTGAAAATTAAGTCTACTTCTTTATCCTTTTTTTACAATGATTGCATCTTTTCTAAATTCAGTGATTGAATTCATAGCCAAAATTTAAAAGCAAAAACAAGTATTTAAAATCTATTTTTTTAGTTTTTAGATTTTTTTTTTTTTTTAAACCATTGGTGCTAACAAGAGAAATAACAGATTTTAACTCTTCATTTGTAAAATAGCAAATTAACATTTTGTTCGTAAAAATGGAAAAATGAATAAAAAAATAAAAAATAAACGAATTTATGGAAGTCTAAACTACCTTAGCCATATGTTATCTATAAAAGATGCGATGATTTCAGAATTCAGATATAGTATGATTTTGAGTCTTATGTGCTCAAATGTAATGAACATACATTAGTCACAAGTTTTCTCGGACATAGGCTGAGTGAAACCTAATTTCGAGTATCTTAGGGAAACCTATGTTTAAACTCAGGGATTTGAGGTGATTGATCTGAATAATTGTGATTCATGCAATGAAAAGATGATTTTTCTCCGATTGCGTCAATACTAAATGAGATGCTATAATGATAACCTAAATGACCAGAAATAGCTTGAAAGTTGTGAGTGTGATGATGGATAACACAGTAGACTTAATGGGGAAAATGTATGGAAAATGACAGGGCTCGAGGGAAGGTAACTACTGACTTATTAAATCTCACTAAGGAATCTATCATAGTTCATACGTCTCATTGACGCATACCTCTTGGTAGCTATCCTTGCTTGTCATATTTCTATGATGCACAAATGGAAGTACTAAAGAACGCAAGGCTGCTTCTATCTTTAGAAATACTTCTTGCTTCACTTAATGAAATCTACAACCATTTCTCTCTCGAGACGTTGATTATAATATTTGTCTCTGTTTTCACAGGTAAGTGTTTCTTCAATAATATGTTAAGTAAACACGATAGAGTCCCAAGGTATGATTTAATTCATGACAGTAACCTTCCCCTCTCACCCTATGAAATTTAGTGATTCATGGTGGAGTTAATAGCGAAAGAATATATGTGAAATGAGATAGAGATGAACATGATAATAATATTAAGAAAGTGGGCAATTATGAATGCAAGTTGCCTAATATCTTAGATAAGCATGTACTACTACACGTTAATAACAATGAAATGAAATGGATGCACGACTGATAACAATCTCTTGTTATCAACAGATGATTGTGAAGGCTGCTAGCTTGTGTATAGTGAGGCAATATGGCGTGAGCCCTCTCCGACTCTTTCTCCGATGAACTTTCGATGCTGGAAAAGGGTGGAAAGTGAAAGTAGATTGTTCTCTCCAATTCTTATGCTCTTTTATCTCCCGATATTGAGGCTCTATTTATAGAGCCACGTGCTGTTCTACATTAGGATTCTCGCTCTGATCTGTTGTTGTCATTTATCATGGTAGGTGAGAATGTCAATGTTGCATCATGGTCAATGCTCAGAAGATTTATCAAAGTATATGCTGGTACAATTTCAGTGTTCTCGAGGCATACGTCTACCATATATTCTTTGAGGGATTAATGCATGCGATGTCTCCTGTAGTTACTTGCAAAATACAGACTTTGGCATACTTTGCATATGAAATGCGGTCAGGGGGTGTCTTTTGAATACCCTAGCGCGGGCTTGGTTGATTTCATAAATTTACTCGTGATTGGTGCATCTTCTTCCTACTTTTCATCGCATATTCTAAGAAAGACAACACGAATAACTTGTATTTCTTCAAGTTATCACCATATAAATGAGATTACAATTGATTTATTAAGAAATATTAGTAATTATACTATAATTAAAACAAACATCTACAGATTATCAGTGTTTCTCTTGGCCGAGCTCATCGACCTTTTCTCCAACCAAGTCATTGTCACACCCCCTCCCTAGCCTTAACTCCCCAAGACCTGGAAGGAAGCGTGAGGGTACACCAGTAGTATTCTAAGACAATATTTAAATTCAACATTTCCCCCCTTATCTATTAAAGACTTCAACATGTTTACAACACTCTATCTAATTTTCATACACATAGTTCAATTTCCTATATTCTTTATTACATGATCCAAGTCGTGCCCTGAGAATTTACCAAGTTTTGGTGTGTTGGTGGTTAGTAGACTCCTTCTTGAACGCTCCGCTTTGCTACCTGGGGGGGGAGGGGATATAAGAAAACATTTGGAAGAGTGTGAGCTACTAAGTCCAGTGAGTGGTTCTTTTAGAATAAGAATCACTTTGCTAAACATATTTTTGGGAAAGCAATCACATAACCATAATTCCAGTATAATCTATGCATGATCATGTGTACATTCATTCAATTAGCATCCTCCAGTTCCATGCTATACGTGGCATGCTCATATTATGGACACATTATCAATCACATAACAATTTTATTGAAACTTTCCTATAACCCACTTCTCCCGCCAATGTGCACATCGAAAATTCTTTTCCCCTAGTCATGCTTAGGTACTTGACTATATTTCCTACCGGTCGTCACCGACTATTATTTCCCGCCGACCGAAGCCGACTATATTTTCCCGCAAGCACCTTTTATTAAGCATGCTAACTTATGTAATCTGGGTATAATCTCAGTTTCCATAGCAATTCACAAACAATATCATGGCAAACAACATAATATCATAAGCATCCATTTGGCACTTACATATGCATTTATCCACATATCAACGCATAAAACTAAGTAAACACTCACCGTTAGCAAGTTTTTCTACTAAAATCACCTTGAGAATACCTTCTTGAGAATTCCTCCATATCAATGGAAATTCCTCAATTAATATTTGTTATATCAATAAATAATATCAAACTAGCCAAAATACTATTATATAATGAAAAACACTAGCTTACCCTCCTCCAATTTAGCCAAAAATACTAAAATTAGCCTCTTTAGAGGTTATTTGGACTGTGGTAGGCAGTTGGGCATTGGCAGTAGGCAGAGTGGGCGTGTTGTACCGCACAGGGGACTGACGCGTTTGGGCGTGCGTTGCACTGGGCGTGATGTGTCGTACGGGGAAGGCAGCTGTGCTGGGCTAGCGTGCGGGATGCGTCGAGCGAGGTGGGCACGAAATAGACGGATGCAGCGCTGCGTGCGCGCAGAGTGTGGGCTGGCTGTGCATCCGGCTAACTTAATGCCTCACCACCGCAACCTTGTTTCTTTTGATCTCCAATCAACTTGATAGCCTAATAACTAAAATGTCGCCCTCTAAATATGCTCTCAACACACAATTTAAGTGATTGTATGAATAAATTCCTCCTGTCCAACCCCTCTATTTATAGCTATTTCAAATTCACCCCATGATGACAACTCAACTCCTATTTGTTCCACTTGGAGCTGCCAACACTCAGCCTACCCAGCCTAGCCTTGAGTTGTTCTCATTTCAGCTTGCCAGCCAAAATCTCCTTTTTTGCATGAAATCTCCTTCACTCATCTCCTGCTTGAGGGGATAAGACTTCAATTGCAGAAATCTCCTTTGTCCACCTTCTACTAGAATTTTTTGTGATCCTCTCTTTTGCCACCTAAATCACTTAAATACTTTAACATATTTCTTCTACTTAAATTGTTTAAGACTTATGCTCGTATACCATTGGCATCCTCCCTTGAAGTTTTCCATCAATTAGCCTTACCCTTTATCCTTAGCGCATAGCAACTCAACTTTCCTTCATCAAAGTCCCACTTAGCCAACGCATGAGTTGGCCAACACCAACGCATAGGGTGACCGCTCACCCTTGACGCATGCTTGCTAGGTATGCTTGCTCGGCCTACTAAGCATGGACACATGGTGCTGACCATCGACGCATGATGTTGTTGCCTAGGCACTTGCACGTTTGGCCGCATAGGCACTCTCGGCCGCGTGGGCATGTCTCGCCACATGGGCGTGCCTCGCAACATGGGTGTGCGCTTGGAATAGCACATCGACGCATGTTGCTTGGCAGACTCGGCAGCGCTTCGACGTATAGGATGGCTTGCCCGCTTGCCTGTTCGACGCATAGGCAGGGCGCTCAGCATATACCATCGATGCATGGGCTATGCGCTCGGCATACACCATCGACGCATGGGCTGCGTGCTTGACGCACGACCTGTGCGCTTGTCCTCAATGCATGGCCTATGCGCCTAGCAGTCTCACTCGACGCATGCTTCCTGCCCGTGTCCGCATGGCTCATGTATGCCTTTGCATTGGTTGTATGCAACCCTTAGCCTTTTTTCAAGTTTTCTTGCTTTCCATCCTCCATGCCTTCTTGCGTCCAACATGTTTTAAGACTTTCATAGCCGTTTTAGATTTTTAGTCACCTTTTTGGATAATTTTTTATGTTTTCTTTCCTTTGCTCCAATATCCTTACTTAGGATTTTTCTTCTCTATTTAACCTCCCACTTTAGATTTAGTGTTAGGGTCTTACAGTCATCGCCATTTTTCTCTCTGAAATCGGCTCTTCCACCAACAGTGGCAAACATCTTCGACTTCGATTCTGTCTTCATCCATTGCTTCGTCGGGCATGGCTCCCTCCCTTCTACCAAATATTCACCACCAGCTTCGATTTGGCTCATTCTCCATTGGCTTGATTGCTCGTTCGAAGCCACTAGTATCACTCGAGTTCCATGTTCTTCAATCTCAACTCCTCTAATAAGATAGGCTCCATCATAGACCTCAACCCCAGTAATGGTGCTGGCATGAATAGATCACTGTCTTTGAATCTATCATTGCAACTATAATTTCTTCCACTCTTCTACTTTAAATGTGATTGGTTTGTCTTCACTTTTTACTCTATTACTTTAAGGAAGCCATCGGCACAAAGAAAGAGATGGGGAGGGCGTGTAATGCTGATAGGTTAAAATAACTTAAGTTTTTTTTTTCATGTTTTTTACAAAAAATAACGCATATAATATATATATATATATATATTATATATATATATAATATAAACAAACAAATAAAAAAATTGACAAAAAATTGGTTTAGTTTATATATTGAAAAAAATAACAATATGATTTTATGATTAAAAACAGGGGAGATATTTTAGGGGAAAAAAAAACCTATGATAAAAGAAACATACAAAAGGAAAAAATTAGTTACATTGTGAGTTAGATGAGTATATATATATAATATGTATAATTTTTTTAAAAAATAAAAATAAAAAATATTCGACAAAGAATTGGTTTAGTTTTTGATATTGAAGAAAAAGGACAATATGATTTTTTTGATTTAAAATAAGGGAGATATTTTAGAAGACAAAAATCTATGATAAAAGAAATGTGCAAAGGAAAAAGGTAAATGTGTGGATATAAAAACTTATAGAGGTATGATTGGATCTTTACTTTATTTAACCGCTAGTAGACCCGATATTATGTTTAGTGTATGTCTTTGTACTAGATTTCAAATCTTGTCCTAAGAAATCACATTTACATGCCGTTAAAAGAATTTTTAAATATTTGCTTGGTACTATTGATTTAGGCTTATGGTATCCTAGAAATGTTGAATTTAATTTGGTAGGATATTCAAATTGTGATTTTCGGGTAGTTTACTTGACCGTAAGAGTACTAGTGGACTTGTCAATTTCTTGGTAGTTCCTTAGTTTTTTGGTTTAGTAAAAAGCAAAATTCGGTTGCCTTATCCACTACCGAAGCGAATATATCGCAGTTGCTAGTTGTTGTGCTCAAATTCTTTGGATGAAACAAATCCTTTGTGATTTTGGGATTAAAGTTTGATAATGTGCCTATATTTTGTGATAATACTAGTGCTATTAATTTGACTAAAAATCCTATACATCATTCTAGGACTAAGCATATTGATATTAGGCATCACTTTATTAGAGAGCATTGTGCAAAATGATAATATTACTCTTGAATTTGTAGGTTCTAATAATCACTTAGCGGATATTTTCACCAAGCCTTTGAATGAAGAAAACTTTTGCAAAAATAGGCTTGAGCTCGGTATTATTCATTGTGATGCTTCTTGATTTTATAATTTTACTTGTTAAAATCTTTTAGAAGGCATTTGATAAGAGGAGATATGGAAAGATGTGTTAATTTCTTAGGGGAAGTTGTGCTAAATTTATGTTCATGTTTTTAAGGGAAACATTATGTAATTCTAAATTTTTCTTAATTATTCTTTTTGATGATTCCAAAGGGGGAGAATTTTAAGAAAAAATATGCTATAAATTTGTTATGATTTTGATTGTATTAATTAGGGTGAGAATTATTTTTTTGAGTGAATTTCAAGAATGATCTTATGGTGATATGTTGAATTTTATTATGTGCTACATATAGTTTACATGTATTTCAAGCTATTTTTCTTGAATGGTTTGTCATCAGGGAGATTGTTGGCTTTTTAGCCCTTAATTCTCAAATTAATTAATTTTAATTAATTAATTAATCAATATTTTTGATGATGACAAACTCTATTTTTTAATTACTGAAAATCTTAGTGTTTTAATATATCCATAGCGTAGAGCTCGGAAACAACGATTCCAACAACCTCTTGAATCACTCAAATCGGAGCTAAAATGAAGACTATATGATCGAAACAAGTCTATAGAGAAAATACTGTGGTGGATAATGTAGCATAACCAGACCATTTGCATGTAGACATGTGGTAACATATTGGTTTGAATGGTGGATCATTAAGAATTAACATATGATGGACTTTTGATTTTTGGATTGATTTAAAAATAAAAAATTGAAATAAAAAAGAAATGAATTTAAAAAGAAAATGAATTAAAAGAAAAATAAGTCTAATATTATTTTATGTTAGTGTCTAACGGCTAGTTTTTTACACATGGTATATTTTTTTAAAAAATTTTTGGATTGACTTTAAAAAGAACGAATTTAAAAAGAAAATGAATTTAATATTATATTTTGTTTGTATCTAACGACTAGTTTAGTTTAAAATCTCCACCATTGATTTTTCTTTTCCAAAATCCAATGGTCCAAATTAATTGTGGTTTCTAAAAATTTTCCATCTCTATATAACCATCTCCTCTCAAATTTTTAAACAACACAAATTTTACATTTCATAATTCTTCAAAACTCAAAAGTTCCATTATTGCTCTCTCTAAGTTCCAAATTTTTTTCATCTTATTTTTGAGAGAGTTTACTGTATTGTGAGGATAAAATTTGTTGAGTGCTTAAACTTGTAAATCCATTCTAGTGAGAGTTGTATTGTGTTCTTCAAAAATTCCAACATTTGTAACGGTTTGATCCTAAACCGTGGAAAGGATCGGGTTTGCTCTTGAACCTGTAAAAAGAGCGATGTGTAATGGTTGGGCTCTAATCCGTGGAAAGAGTCGGAAAGATTTTATTCAAATTCCCAAGAGGCGCTTGGGAGTAGAGTAGGTCGAGTTTGACCAAACCACTATAAAAGTTACGGTGTCTTCTTCTCTAACTCTTTCCTTTTTATTTTTTACAATTAATTTAAGCAATTTATTGTATGTTTTAGTTTGTTCTTATTTATTTGCTAAAATTTGATAGAATTAAATTATCACATTTTTGTCATCTTATTTGTTGCATAAATTGAATTTTTCTTATTATTTATAAAAAGTGTATTAATTAGTTTAATTGGGTTCATTTAGAAAAAAAAAAGTTTAATTAAATCCTATTCACCCCCCTCTATAAAAAAAAAAGTGTATTTATAAAAAAAAAGTTTAATTGGGTTCATTTAGAAAAAAAAAAGTAGATGATGAACTCGATGAGCTACTACCTCTCCTTGACGTAGGTTTAAGGCGCCAACATAGGCCTTTTACGTGACCGAATCGTCTACCCAAAACTGTCTCACAAATTTCATCCCCTATTAATGGTTAGGAACCTTTTGAAGTGGGGTTCGATTGTAATTTTAACATTTGATTCTGCACATATTATTTAAGTTGTGTAAGTACGAGTGACTGGACTTACAAATTAAAAACAAAATGAAAATAAAACAAATTGATTACATGTGCATCCTCAACTGCTTGATTCACAAATTTACGACTTTTAGAGTGTGTTTCTTTAAATAAGTCAACGTATCCTACTTCTCGACCTTGTTTTTCCTGCAACTCAGATTGAATTTGCAAGAACGACTTCGACCCACCTACGTGGTCGAATGGTAATTTCTCACTTTTTTTTCTACTGGTCTCTAAAATAACCTATATTCAAATAAAAAAAATTAAAAAGATACTCCATAATAGTAAATGAAGTAAATGATAGTATCTAACTAGACATCCCTAATTATTATAACCTGAAATTCTTCACTTGAAAAATGGTCACACAAAAAATGCCAATCTTCTAATCTATTCTTAAAGCCAACTAGGTGGGTTGGCACGTGTTTGCTCAGGGTTGTTACAACTCTTGTAATATTTGTGCAAATCTACTATGGATTCTTTGAATGAGTTTTGTAGTTGCTCATATTCGTGAACAAAAGTTCCATGATTCATTCATTACATATACTTCTACTATAGATCCCTTAGGGCGTGCCTTGTTCCGTACAGATTGTTTTATTGTTCGTAAAGTTTTTTCAATGGGATACATCCAATTGTAACTAACCAAACCTTGTGGACCTATAGATCAGAGGCTCCAACGATATGAGATTAATTTATTAAACTCATCAACCAAATTAATCAATATTCATTAACTGTTTGGTCCACTCCACTAAAGACCCACAGTTGTACTATTCTTACAGTAGATATATTTCTGTATCCACCAATAACAGCAAGTTAGTATTTCACGAGTCTTTGTAACACCAATTAGGTAAAATTACCATTTTACCCTTGGGTTACCTCTGTATCATTAATTAATAGTTCCCCTCTGATGAACAACCTTTTTATGGTCCAACCATTAAACAAAAACCCTCTCGGACCAGTGAGAGAGTAAGGCCCTTTGTTAAAGTCCCGGAGACATTATTTAAGAAAACACTCATCTACTTACCTTAAAGTCGGGAAGGAGTGAACTCCATCTTGTAATATTATGTTCCCAGCTCCCACCCCGTCTTGTCCCTAAAATGGTAGACTTATTGAGTTGGTGAATTGGCCACTCTCATGCATACAAATCAAAGGACAATCCCTCGTGAACAGAAGTTTATAATACACTCAGAATTAAGACTAAGTTGTTTAGGTCATCCTACTAAAATTGAAACCTAACTAGTTAATGGTGTTACATCTAGTGGTTACTATTTCGCAATCTGGTCTTATACAAACTCATTGAATAGGATACATCTACTCGCATATCACCTACATGGTGCGATGGATCATTGCATTTGTATCAACTACAAAGTGGGAAGTATCCATAGTATCACCAGCATAAGGTACCCAACTTTCTCCCTATACTATAGACCCTTTAGGTTGTATCTTGAACACTGATCCCTGTATGTCTCTGTTGGGTTTTATGTCCTAAAACTTGTGGTATGTAAACAATGGAGCTTATTCTAAAAATTCAATAAAGGTGTTATGGAATAGATCTATTACTTGAATAGAAACCCAATAAACCTAAATGTCCCTTGACTATTGGATGAGTACTTGAACTTTATGTGGAGACATAAAGGTAGATCAGGTTCGAGTAAAAAGTCAAAATGATCTATAGTACGTGGATAAGATTGGGTACCTTATTCAGGTAATACTATTGGATACGACCTGCTCTGTAGTTATTAGAGGAAGTTGTAAAGTGCTACAAACGAAGTGATCCTAATTCGTTCATGTTGGAAATGAGGAGTGGGGGTATCCTTGTGCAAAAGAGTTTATACAAGATAGGACCACGAAATGAGTCACTCTTACTTTATACGCTGTTTACTGTTTAAGATTGACTATTTCAAAGTGATGACCTGGTAACTTGACCTTAATCCTGAGCTAACTATGAACTCCTGTTTATTTGGGATTGCCCTTAGATTTGCATAGGTGAGGGTTGGCTCAACAGCGCCAACTCAATATGACTGCCATTTCAGGGGTAAGACTGGATAGATAACTGGGGACATAGGGTGCAAGAGTGAATTCACTCCTACCCACTTTAGGGATAGTAGAGAGGTTGTTCCCTTAAGTGCTGATTCTAGAGCTTGAACAAGGGATCCCGCCCTCTCATTTGGTATGAGAGGGACTCTGTTTTATGATTGGATCATAAAACAATTGTTCATTAGGGGATCAATGGGGACTTAAGGAACAAAAGGTAATTTCGAGGGTAAAATAGAGATTTGACCTAGGCGTTATTATGAACAACCTGTGAAGGGTTAACTTATTAATCATGGTTATATCAAGTGGACATACTATATCTATAGTGAAGGGAGTTCAACTATGGGTTTTAGTGGAGTGACCCATTAGTTAACGAATGGGGGTTAGATCGGGCTAATGAATTTAGCCGATTAATCTAGGATCATTGGAGCCCATGATCTGTAGGTCCATGAGGTCCCCCTACTAGCTCGGAAATGGAATAGTTCTAAAGTAGCGTGATAAGTTAATTTGAAACATTCAAATTAGAATAAAATGAAATTGGAGAAAATATATTTAAATATGATTTAAATATATGAAGATGAATTTGTGTAAAAATTAATTTAATATTGGATCTTAAATTAATTAGAATTATTTAAATTGTTTAAATAATTATTTATCAATTTTACTAGAAAATTAATTTATGAAATTAACTTGTAAAATTAATAAATTTTGATTTTAGAAGTAAAATTGATTTTAAAATTAATTTTTGGATTTTTGAAAATTGAAAAATCACACAAACTTGAAAAAAATAGGTTTTTCAAGTCATCTTCAAAGTTACTCATAAGGAACCCACCACCTCTTCTTTGATTTACTTCAAGAATGAGCTGCATCCCATGCAGTACATCTTTTTGCATGATAGTCTGCAATATATCGAAGAGATTGGAGTTAAGAAAGGGATGATGAACCGATTGAATCTTTGCCTGTAAAAATTCGGATGAAGAAGGTGTTCTTCAATGGGTTGGTTCAGTGAGCTTTCTCCATATTCCCTTTGATTCTAGCATATTTTGAGTCCCACAACTCAATCTAAAGCACCAAGAAGATAGTAGGAAAGATCTTGTGGTGGTCTACATAAGGATTTAGAGGATTTTGCAGCTGGAAATGGAGATTTTGTTGGTTTGGCCAAGGTATGTTCATAAAACCTATTATACTCTGATTTTAGCATGTTTCTTTTCAACCAAAATTAATGAATTAGAATGCTTATGGATCTTTTTTCTTCCGCTGCGTTCTGGTGTCGATCCAACAGTCTCCACATACTATTCAGGACTCATAAGACAGACTAGGATATTAGTTTATTGGATTTAAGGTTATTGAGACAAAATAGAATACAACACAATCAATAAAATTTATTGAAATAACATCGATAACTCTTTATTGATGATGGTAAATTATTTTGATTTACTATTTACGAGTTTTACGGCATAAAACCCAACAAACTCCCATTTGAACTAAAACAGTCCGCGGGATGTACATAATATCACTATCCAAAACAATGGGAGTGGTAAATAAATACAATATACCAGGGCATCCATATACCCATTACACATCTCCCACTTGCCCTAGATTATACAATATATATGTCTCATAGACCTAGATTCTTTAGATGACTCTTAAATACTTTAGTCGATATTGCCTTTGTAAATGGATTGACAATTTTTATTGGATAGACAAGTCCATGTTTGGAACCACTTCCAAATCACTTAGGAACTTCCTGAGCCAAACTACTTCCTTTGCCGCTTCATAAGTAGCTACATACTCAGCCTCCATAGTGGAATCTGCAATGCATCCTTGCTTGATGTTGCATTATACTATAGCTACCCGTTCAAGGTAAACACTGATCTTGACGTGAATTTCCTAAAATTCTTGTCAGTTTTGAAATCAGAGTCAGTGTATCCCGTAAGGATCAAATCATTAAACCCAAACACCAGCTTGTAGTCCCTCGTTCTCCTAAGATACTTGAGGATATTCTTAATCGCAGTCCAGTGGTCTAACCCTGAATTGAACTGGTACCTACTGACTATTCTCACTATATAACAAATGTCTGGCTTAGTCAGAGCATAACATACGTTAAGCTACCCACAGTTGAGATAGGGAATATGTCTCATATCTTCAACTTCTTGAGGTGTCTTAGGACACTATTCTGTAGACAAGTGAACCCCATGCCTGAAAGGTAATAAATCCTTCTTAGAGTTCTACATCGAATATTGAGTCAACATTTTGTCCATATAAGTTGTTTGAGACAAAGTCAGCATTCTGTTCTTATGATCCCTAATAATTTAGATCTCAAATACGTACTACGCCTCTCTCAATCTTTCATTTGGAATTGGGCTGCCATCCAATTTTTAGTATTGGTGAGGTACCTTACATCATTCCCAATGAGTAAGATATTGTCCACATAAAGTACTAAGAAAGCTACTTTACCATTGATGATTCTCTTGTAGGCACAAGGTTCATGAATGTTTTGATCAAAACCAAAATATTTGATCACGATATCAAATCTAATATTCCAAGATCTGGATGTCTGCTTCAACCCATAAATGGACCGATTCAACTTGAAAACTTTTTTCTCCTGATATTGGGCTACAAACCCTTAGGGCTGAGACATAAAGATGCTCTCTTCAAGATTTCCATTCAGAAAGGCAGTCTTGATATCCGTTTGTCATATCTCATAGTCATAATATAAGGCTATGGATAAGAGAATTCTTATATACTTAAGCATAGAAATAGGGAAAAAAAGTTTCGTCATAGTCAACCTCTTCCCTCTCGATATAACCCTTTGCTAAAAGTTTAGGTCTGTACCTTCCCAACAACATCTCTCTTTCTTTTATAGATCCATTTACACCATACAGGTTTAACCCTTTTAGTTAGATCTATAAGTTCTCATACTGAATTGAAGTAAATAGACTCCATTTTGAGGTTCATGACTTTGACCCATTGATCCTTGTCTGTGTCATTCATTGCCTGTTTATAGGACAGTGGATCCTCAACGCTATCATCTGGCATGAAAACTTAAGTTTCAGTTAAACCCAAGTAACGGTCAGGTTGTGATATAACCCTCCCACTGCATCGAGGCACTCTCAACAATTAAGAAGAACGAGACTGACTTGAAGTGTTGACTTTTTCATTAACTCTTGATTAAGGACCAGCTGCATCAACAACCCATGTTAATTCTTCAGTAGCTTCATTTTATACTAATTAGCTCAATGGTTTATGATCTCTCATGTGATCTTCCTCCAAGAATGTAGCGTTTGTTGATACAAACAACTTGTTTTCTTGAGGGTCGTAGAATAGACCACATCTTATTTCCTTAGGGTAACCAACAAATTGGCATAACCTTGAATGAGGTTCCAACTTCTTAACCTTGAACGAGGTTCCAACTTCTTAGGATTTGTCATTAACACATGTGCAAGAGAACCCCATATTCTAAAGTAACATAAACTAGGTTTATGCCCCCTTTATAACTCAAAAGGAATTTCAGAAACACTTTTCGAGGGAACATTATTCAAGATATGAACTGCAGTCTTTACTACATACCCCAAAAACGTGCTAAGCAATTGAGCATATCTCATCATAAAATGAACCATGTTTAACAAAGTTCTATTTCTCCTTTCTGATACACCACTATGCGGAGGTGTACCAGGTGCTGAAAGTTGGGATTGAATTTCATGTTCTATCATATAGTCCTAGAATTCTAAATCGATGTACTTTCCATCCCGATCAGATTGAAGTGTTTTAATTGTTTTACCTAACAGGTTTTCAACTCCAGCCTTATACTCTTTGAACTTTTCAAAGGCTTCAAACTTATGTCCCATTAGGTATAAGTAACCATACCTCAAATAATCATCTATGAAAGAGATGAAGTATTCGTACCCTCATCGAGCTTGTATATTCATTGGACCATAAAGATCAGAATGTATGAGCTTTAATGACTCTTTGGCTCTATAACATTTTCCACTATAAGGTCTTTTAGTCATTTTTCCTTCAAAACAGGATTCACATGGAGGTAATGAATCATCTTCTAACTCGATTAGAAGTCCATTATTTACCAGTCTCCCAATCCTATCGAGATTTATGTGGACTAATCTTAAATGCCAAAGATACGTATTATTGTTACTTAGAGAAATTCTTTGCCTTTTGGTTTGAGTATTCGTAGTTTTAAACATCTAATGATTTAAAAGTGCTTTCGATCTAGTTGGTCTTAACACATATAAGTTGTCTTCTAGTTTAAGTGAACAAATTGTGACACCATTTTTCATAATAAACGTTTCATTGAATGAAAAAGAAAAAGAATATGATTGATTAATTAAACAAGAAATAGACATAAGGTTCCTCTTAATTTTGGGAACTATATAAAAATTTTCCAAAATTAAGTATCTATTTCTAAAAAATAACTTAGCAGCTCCCACTGCATGAGCTGAAATGGCATCTCTTGTTCCAACCTTGAGCGTCTTTTCACACTTCTCGAGCTGCTGGAAGGAACTAATTTTCTGTAAAAACATGATTAGCGGCTCCCGAATCAAGTATCCAGAATTATGGTCATTTTTCACTAAACAAGTTTCTAAGACCAGTAAATCATATTTACCTTCCTTCTCTTTCTTCTTCTCGGCTTACTTGGGACAATTGTGTTGCCAGTGACCATCCATATTGCAGTGGAAGCATTTGCCCTTGTCGGCCACCTTGGCCTTGTCCTTGTCTTTCCTAGCAAGGGAGCCTTCCCCTTCCCTGCTTTCCTTTTCTAGATCGTCTTAGAACTAGAAGATAAGGGAACAAACTTAGTTCCAGAGGAACCTTTCTAAAACTTCTTGGAATGAGTAACATTTGCCTCTCCTTCTACCGGTCCCTTATTTTTCATAAGAGATTGATAAGTTTGTAACTCATTTAGGAGGGTAGTTATGGTGTACTCTATTTTATTCATATTTGCATTGCTACGAAATTGAAGGAAACTCTTCAGAAGACCATGCTGTTTGTTTCAGCTACATTGAAGTGGATCGTTAGGTTGAGAACGTGTTCTCTCATTGATTAGCCTTCCTTCATGTGCACATTATAAACGTATTTGAGGGTCTCATGCTGGATCTGAAAGAACGATTGTCCAAACATCTCCTAGAGGGACCATGATTTGACATGCAGTGACCATAACCTCATATTTCTTGGTAAGAACGTCGACAGACTTGCCAAGATATAAACTTGAGTCTTGTCATTGGCCTTCGTCCAGCAGTCATAAGCACACTTTAATACTTGGGATGCATTACAAGTGGGGATTGGAGAACATTAACTGTAGATAATTGTTAGGTCTTTAAAGAATGTATATTTCCTATATTAATTCCCCCAAAATTGTGTTGATTATTTGCTTTAAATGCTAATTTTGTAGGTAAAAGGGTCCTTGAGGCATTTAAGAGTCATTACGATAAAATTGTGCCAAAAGGATCCAAAATAACCAAGAAAATCAACAAATTGAAGAGAATCGAGTAAACACCAAAATGCCATCGAGTACCATCAAATTCCATCGAGTATTTAGTAGAATACTATAGAGTACAATTGAGTAAAGTTGTTGAGTAACCAAGCATCAAGTTAAGGCCATAAAGCATCGAGTAAGGTTGTCAAAGTCATCGAGTAATTACTAAAAGGGCCATCGAGTCATCAAGCATCAAATATTAACCATTGAGCATCGAGGACCGAGTATGAAATAGAAAAATCACTTTTAAACTACAGAAAACTTGATGCGTTCGTTTTTCCTTTTCGGATTTTGACGCGATTCATCCCGCGCGCACGCCTCACACAACCAAGCATCAACGATGCATCTCAACACTCCTACAACTATAAATAGATTTCTTTCATTTTTGCTAAGAGGAGGAAGCACAATTTCTAGCTGAAATTTCTCTCTCTATCAATTAGTCTCTACGATAATTTTGTTTCCTACCTAGGTTAGATTTTAATTTCTTTTTTATTTTTAATCAATAACTTGTAATTCTTCTTGAATTTGTCTATAGATTTATGAAGCAATTCAATCTTGTTTCTATTTAAAGATTTCTTGTAAATTCTTTTGAGTTTGCTACTTTTCTTTATCATTTGCAATCTGAATTTGAGCATTCTTGAAGCATGTTGAATGATCTATAACTTGAGCATGTTTAGCCCAAATGCTTGGTTTTGTCACATTTACTCATGATTGAATACGTTGCTGTTAATGTGTTCGATAGAATGTCTAGCCAAGATCTCCAAGAAGCAACAGTGATTGTGTGTTGAATTATGTGTGTTGAATGGCTATCCTAGGACGCACTAAGTACTAGATTTAGAGAAAATTAGGTTAATTGAAAGTTATCTTAACAATTAATCGACGCAATTGAATCCTAGAACTTAATGTGCGTGTTTCCTCTTCTATATAACCGCTAAGGAACCCATTCGAGATAGAAGCATGTAGATAAATTAGGGTTAGAGCTATCCTACCTTGATCGTTGATTATAACGCTTTCTTGACTAGGTTATGCTAGTTGTCCACCTTTGTAGAGACTAGTTTAATCTAGATTAAGTAAATAGTTGCGTGCTTAATCGAATTGTGAATTAAATTTATAGAATTCAATGATGAGAATTGCAATGAATGTCTAACTTGAATTAGAAGCAAGATTTTTCTAAACTTGATTACAACTATCCTTTATCTTTTGATTTTTAGCATGTTTCTTGTTTTAATCAAAAACCCCCATTTTATAGCTTTCATAGTTAAGCTTGGTCAAAGAAAAGATTAAATAACATTTCCCTACGGATCGACCTCTTGCTTCCACTTTAACTACGAGTTAGTTAGGTCATGGTTCGAGCTTTATAAATATTGTTTGTTTCAGGTTAGATAGATCATCTATAACTAGAATCGTATTTAAGTTAGATTTCCATGTTGCATAGTTTTCACCAGTTAGTTTTTCGTTCTTAAGCAAGGAAATGATTGTGGAAGACATGCTGAAACGAATAACGAACAATCGACCATTTTAGTTATATTTTTCTTAACCCATTACAAAAAATAAAATTGTTGAAAAATAACCTAAGAAACCCTATCCATTACTGGAGTTTGCATTGTTCTGAATCCTATAGTCAGGTCCTTCAAAGGGATGGTCGCTTCAGGACAACACGCAGGCGAACCATAGGAATCTCACGGTGCAACCTAATGGAGGAGACCGTAGGATATGTTGAGATGTGTCCTTCTCCTACTTACTATGAATACTTTCCCTATTCACCTTGGTATTGACCCATGCAAACATTTTTCGAAGGAAGGTTGCACCTAGGGTAACACAAAGTCGAGCATGGATCTCATGGTGTGAACTTTCAGGGACATGAGAGCTAAAATTTGATATATCCCATATACCAAATTTCTCCCACTAAAGTACTCTATTATTTTAGGGTTTTATCATACTTAGTTAAATTCCGACAAATTAATCTATCTAAGTCTTTCTTAATTTACTCAATATAACATCTATATTGAATTTTTAACAATACTTCATTTAATTTATTAAACTCTTTAATAAAATCAATCATCTGTTGCATGCTTATAAAATATTTGCCCAATTCACCTTCCATGTCAGTTCCCAAGTGAAGGTGTTACGTTTCCGTCAGCTTAAATACCCCCACCTAGATAGAACGTTCCTTAGACAAAGGTCCCTTATGGGCACTTATTTTATAAATTTAATCTTTTAATGGAAATCATTTTAATCCTGTTAAAACAAAGTAAAAGATTAACATATTTCTAATCTCATTAGAAATACTTCCAACATAAGTCTAGGAGAATTAATTTTAAACCATTTAAAAATAATTTGAACTTATGTTTGCATGCAACTCTTGGTTATAGATTTTAATCTATCTCATTAAACATATAACACTTATATTTTAATGTCATATTAAAACCTATAATTTGCATCTAATGACGTTGATCAAATATAACGATTATATTTATCTAAGTAGTGATATGCTCAATGCAAGGTTCATTTTCATTAGAAAAATATAACATTTATATTTTTCATCCATGAAAATTAAACAAACATATTCATCATTTCACCATACATTATAATAAGTATAACTGTATATGATGCATGAACATGCTTAATTAATTACACATCAAAATAATATAACACTTATATTATGATTATGGGCATGCTAGTAAATTCATGTTATTATAAGTAATATAACATTTATATTAAATATGATGCATGAACGTGTTTATCCTAAGGTGGGATTTTGAATCTATATGACATACATTATGTAATATAAATTCAAACATTAATTTAAACATACATCCAATGCATAATAAATAAAAATAAATAGCAAAAATTGGACCAAATTTTGGCACCCTAAAAAATTAATTAAATGAATATAACTAATTTATATTAATTAAATAAATAATAATAAATAAAATTACACAAAAAAAAAAAGAAAATTTGTTGCAAACACCGGAGAGGAGGCTTGAACTCACGACCATCAAACTCCTCGTGCGCGCTTGTGAAGATTGAAGCTTGAGGGGTACCATTGCAGCGCTAGGGATGTTATCCATCTCGCCTGGTCCTCTAGCGTTGCAACGTTTCGATAACAACGTTGTGATGTTGCGGTCCAGAAAGCTCCTTTTTGCTGCGTTTTGCTTCGAACTTATGGCAATGGGGAAATCTTATCTTTTATTAGAGAATGTTTATGTAGTTCTTGATTCAAACAAGAGCTTGATTTTTGTAAAGTGCTTATTAGAACACTCGTACACTTTGAGTTTTAATGTGAATAAAGTGTTTATTTACAAAAATGGTGTTGAGATTTGTTCTGCAAAGTTAGATAGTAACCTTTATGTGCTAAGTGAAAGGAACCAAATCCCGAGGGGAAGCGTGAGGATGCCTTGCATTCAGTTTTTCCATTTTAAAGAAACAAAAATAGCAAGTTAAAACAAAATGGAATAGGATAAACATTATGCTAAGTATGCATTATAAAGGAGAAGCAAAAGGAAAGAACGATTTTGTTAGGCCTTGAAAAAAACCATGATTTCTATGTTAATTCCCTCAATTCTACTTCAATTCTTTGCTTAAAATGTATATTTCATAGGTAAAATCCAATCCCGACATCAATAGAGTCATCATAAAGAATTTGGAGCTAAATCGAGCCAAAATAAGCCAAAAGAATCACTTAAGAAGAAGATCAAAGTCAAATTACCAGTCTACCCTTCAGCCAAAGCAAATCAACACATTTCAGCAATACTTGGAGCGTCGCAACGCTCCCAAAACAATATAGGTCAATGCTGCCTCAATGCTAAAAGATAGAAAGCACCATTTTGCAGCAAAACAGGGCAGCATCGCAACGCTCTGAAGAATGATGGAAAAATAAAAAGTGTGTGCATGGCGCCTGTGCAAGCCAACGTCAGCCTCCAAATTTGTAGGTTCGCAACGCTGCGACCCTCTTCAGTACAAAAGCTTCAGTTTCAGACTTCAACAAGGGGAGAATTTCATAATTTTTAGAGAGAAAATTCGATTCGCACGAAATTAGAGAGCTTTTCTCTATATTTTTTTAGGGAGATTCTGTCAATTTTGTTCAATTTTTGTACATTTTAATCCTGAATTCAATAGATTGCTTGAAGATTTTTCCAAATCATAAGTGGGTAATTTCTTTCTTGGGGATTATGTTTGATTAATCAATTCTTGAGGCTTTTCTTTAATTTTCTTCTTACAATTTGTTGTTCTTGAATGTTCTTACTGAAATTTGAATAAAATCTTTTAAAAATTGAATTGACAACTCAACTTTTATAGATTTTTGCATGCAAAATTACATAGCTCTAAGCAAATTTGTAATTAGGTTGCAAGAACTAGTAATCTTGAATGAGATTTTGGACTTTTTCCTAATTCCTTGAAAAAAAATTTCTAGTTTAGGACATTCAAATTAATCAATCTTGATTTTAATCTTCTTAATTTTAAGAATGTCATAGTTAAGAAAATCTAAGAAATTAATGCATTAAAGGATTGATTGTGAAATTTATTTAGGAAGCAATTAAGAATTAAATTAGAGCTAATTGGTTAATTGGCGAATTAGGGCATTGAGGCCTAGCCTTAATGAACTATGGAACAAATAAATTGAATGAATTCATTTAAATCAATGATGGAATTAGGTTAATCAACATAAAATCCCCAAGATTCTTTTTCCATTGAATTTATTGCGTAATTTCTTTCATATTCTCTCTCATTTCTCTCATTACTAAAATTTTCCTATCAATTACAAAACCCCCCCCCTTCCGGCGGCCCAATTGTTATATTTTCGAATTCAAAGTTCATTTTTGGTCAATTTATAAAGGTTCCCTTGGGATCGACCTCTTACTCCACTATTACTACGTAGTAGTTTTAGTTGTAGCTTGAGTCTTATAAATTTCATTTGTTTGGGTTAGATAGAACTAACGACACCTATTTTTAGCACTGAAAAAATTGGCGTCGTTGTCGGGTAACCATGCAATTGACCTTTTAGAATTTTGAATTTCTTTTAAGAATAATAATAATAATAACAATAACAACAACAACAACAACAACAATAATAAGGAGAAGAAGAAGAAATATAAACTCAAAAATAGTATGTGTCATTTTATTTCCTTTTATACATGACCCACTCCTCTCGGTGTCTTCTTTGTGATTTTGTTGTAGATATAAACCTTGAGGAAAGGAGATTACGAAGGGAAAGAGAAAAAAGAGAACAAGAAGAACTTGAAGAGTTGAACTAACATCAAGAAGAAGAACAACCTTAACCATACAACATAGGCGAAACAAGGGAACAAACCTTGCGAGAACTAGCGGAGCCAAACTATAATCAACAACCTTTGTGCATCGTGTATCTAGAGACGACTGTCCCATTTGAGCTCAAACCGGGGCTTGTTCATCTCCTACCTACTTTCAGAGGGCAACCCGACGAAGACCCATACAAACAGATGAAAGAGTTTCATCTAGTATGTGATGGAATGCGCTCGCATGGGGTAACTCAAGAACAACTTAATCTTAGGGCCTTTCATTTTTCTTTGAAGGATGTGGTCAAATATTAGTTGTACTACTTGCGGCGGGATCCATCACTTCTTGGAGTGGTTTGAAGAAGAAATTTTTAGAAAAACTCTTTCCAGTATCTAAAGCTCATAACATAAGAAAAGAAATATATGAAATTAAGCAAAGTGTTGGAGAATCTTTGTATGAATACTGGGAAAGATACCAACAGTTGTGTGCTTCTTTTTCACATCACCAAATATCTTAACAGTATCTAATTCAATATTTTTACTCAGGTTTACTTCCATCGAAGAGGAGCAACATTGGTGTGGTTATCGGAGAAGCTTTAGTAGACAAAACACCAACAGAAGAAGGCCAACTCATATCAACCATGGCGGAGAACTCTCAAAATTTTGGGACAAGGACTGTTGATCACATTGTTTCTCAATCTAGTGAAGTAAGTGAGCTAAAGACACAAATATCTAATCTAGCTTTTCCTTTTTTACTCAGGTTGCCCAAGGAGGCCTTCCTCAAGTCGAAGCATGCGGAGTGTGTGGATTAGCCGGACATACATCTGAGGCTTGTCCGTAAGCCTAAATCAATGCCATTGGAGGATTTCAGAGGAAGTACGACCCCTACAAGCAAACTTATAACCAATGGTGGTGAGATCATCCCAATTTCAAATGGGGATCTCAAGGGCAATACGATAACCAGAACCAATCTTCTTCAAGCTTCTTAGGTATGTCTCTCGAGGATGTAGTGAAATCCCTTGCTAACCACTCCCTAAAATTTCAACAGGAACTCCACAATTTTCAAAAGAACAATATCCAATTTCAACAAGAAACAAAACAACTTCAGTAAGACACCAAATCCTTTCGACAAGAGACTAGACAGGGCTTCTCAAACTTGAGCACACAAATAATGCAACTTACAATTGTGGTAAGTAAACTTGAGAGTAAAACAGCAAGCTCCTTGCTCAATCGAAACATGCAAATGTAAGGGCAATCACTCTCAGAAGTGGTAAGAAATTTTCTTCCTCTTTTTAAGGTGTTAACCCAGTTTAATCACCTCCAAGAAGCCAGAAAAGGTAAATGAGCATGAAAACAAGGAAAATGAATTTGAGTAATTTTCCATCTTTCCAGAGGTATGTAAAGTTTCCATCTTTCCAGAGGTATGTAAAGTTTCCATCTTTCCAGAGGTATGTAACTATTCTCCCTTAAGGGTAGAACCGTATATACCTAAAGCCCCTTTTCCCAGTAGACTAGTTAAGCCTAAATGAGAGGACGCCAATTTAGAACTAATTGAAATGTTTAAGAAAGTACAAACCAATATCCATTTACTGAATGCTATACAACAAATTCCTAGATATGCAAATTTCTTAAAAGGTTTGTGTACAAAGAAAAGAAAAGGAAAAGAGGAGGAGAGAGTCACTATGAGTAAAAATTTGTTTGCTTTATTGAAAAAAGACATGCCTCAAAAGTGTAAAGACCCTGGAATGTTTACTTTACCTTGCAAGATAGGAAAAAGGATTATTACTCATGTTATGCTAGATCTAGTTGCTTCAATAAATGTCATGCCTTTTCATGTTTATGAAGACCTAAAACTGAATGGCCTACAAAAAACAAATGTTTGCATACAACTAGCCGATAGGTTTAATATTCCACCCTAGGCATAGTAGATATTTTGTTAAGAGTTGGTGAATTAATCTTTTCAGTTGATTTTTATATTTTGAAAATGGATAAACCATACTCTACTTCTTCTAATATTTTACTTGGTAGACCCTTCATGAAAACAACAAAAACTAGAATTGATGTAGATAAAGGTTCTTTATCAGTAGAATTTGATGGAGAGGTAAAGTCTTTCAACATTTATGATGCCATGAAATTTTCAGAGGAGTATTTGTCTCTTTGCTCCATAGATACATGTGATATGTTTGATGAATTGTTCTTTTCTATTGATGAAAATTTGGATCGTTTGGTTACCCCCTCCATTGATCTTGATGATGATGACTCTTCAATTGACTCTTTGTTTACTTCTAATGATTTTGATTTGAATGATAATTCTTCTAATAATGATGTTGTTGAATCTTAGGTACAAGGGATCGAGCTTAAAGCTCTCTCTTCACACCTCAAATATATTTTCCTAGAGAAGAGAAAGCCTTTCTAGTGATCATATCTAGAGAACTCACGTCTTCTCAAGAATGCTCACTAGTAGAAACATTGAAGAACTACAAGGGACTTTGGATGATATCAAGAGGATAAGCTCTTCCTTTTTCATGCACATAATTGTTCTAGAGGACAGAGCCAAGGCAACAGTTCAACCTGAAAGAAGACTAAATCCAACCATGAAAGAAATTGCTCACAAGGAAATCCTCAAGCTCCTTGAAGCCAAAATAATATACCCAGTCCCAGATAGCGCAAGGGTAAGTCTGATACATGTGGTATCGAAAAAAACCGGAGTGACCATTGTAAAAAAATGAAAAAGGTGAGATGATTCCAATGAGAGTACAAAACGATTGGAGAATTTGTATAGATTTCAGAAAACTCAAAGAGGTAACAAAAAAAGATCACTTTCCTATACTTTTCAAAAAACTCAAACGATTGGAGATAGGGGTGGTAATTAAACCGCAAAATCCGAACCATTTCTAAAAATCGAATCGAACAGAACCGAATACTCAGTGAAACCGAAAAATGCGGTTCGATCCAGTTTGAAGAAATTTTGAAACCGAATTAAATCAGTTCGATTCGGTTTCAATTTTGAAAACTGAATTTGAAACCGAACCAAACCGTTTTTAACTAATATATATATATATTTATTTATATATTTAAAAAAAGAGTAAAATCGAATTTAAAACCGAACCATTTTTAATTTAAAGAACAAAACTGAATCGAACCGAACCGTTTTTTAATTGAAAAAAACATAACATAGATTTTTTAAAAATGCCAAAACCAAATTTGAAACCGAACCGAACCACATATATGCGGTTCTGTTCGGTTCCACATATTAAAAAATTCATTTCAGTTCGGTTTGACCACTGAATCGAACCAAATCGAATCAAACCATTTCCACCCTTAGTTGGAGATGATTCCAATAGGAGTCCTGTAAATAGAGTATTTCCATTAAAGAAGGTTTGTTGGAAGCTACAAGGTTCATTAAGCACTCTAATTCATTAATTTTGGTAGAAACTAAAGCATACTCTTACAGAAACAAGTGGGTTTAAGTCATACCTTTGTAGAACTACTTCAAAGCTTAATTCTAGCTACAAATTTCTCCCAATCTTATTGTAGACCACCTCAAGGTCTTCCATACTATTCTCTTGGAGCTCTAGATTGAGTTGTGGGACTCAAAATAAGCTTGAATGAAGGGAACTTGGAGAAGAACTCACAACAATAACCCACTTGAAGAACACCTTCTTCACCACGAATTTTTCAGCCAAAATTCTACTGATTGCATGCCTCAAATTTGCACCAATCTTCTCAATATATTGTAGACTATCATGCAAAGAAGATGGTTACATGAGATGCAGCTCATGTTTGAAGTTATTGAAACCAAAGAAATGAGTTTGTGTGAGCTACTTTCAAGATGAATGGAAAAATCCAACGAATCCAATTTGTGGTTTTTTAACTTTTCAATTTTTCAATTGATTTCAAAAATCAATTTGTTTTATAAAATTGAAAATATAATTAATTTTACAAAATACATTTTTCTAATAAAATTAATAAATAATTATTTAAACAATTCTAATTAATTTAATATCAAATATTAAATTAATTTTACACAAATCTACCTTCATATATTTAAATCATATTTGAATATTAATTCTCCAATTATGTTTAATTCTTAAAATTAAACGTGTAATTATATCTCATATAATTACTAATTCCTTTAATTCTAATTTGAACGTTTCAAATTAACTTATCACGCTTTACTCTAAAGCTAATCATATTACGAGCTATTAGGGGACCTCGCGGACCTATAGAACATGGGCTCCACCGATCCGAGATTAATTGGCTAAACTCATTACATCAAATTTACCTCCATTTGTTAACTAATGGGCCACTCCACTAAAACCCATAGTTGAACTCCCCTCACTATAGATATATTATGTCCACTCGATATAACCATGATTAGTAAGTTAACCCTTCACAGATTGTTTGTAATAACGGTTGGGTCAAATGTCTGTTTTGCCCATGAGATTACCTTCTTATTTATTAAGTCCCACTAAATCTCTAATGAACAATTGATTTTGTGATCCAATCAAATAACTGAGTCCCTCTCGAGCCAATGAGAGGTTGGGGCCCCTTGTTCAAGATCCGAAGTCAGCATTTAAGGGAACAACCTCTTTACTATTCCTAACAGTGGGTAAGAGTGAATTCCTTCTAGCACCCTATGTCCCCAGCTATCTATTTGATCTTACCCCTAAAATGGAAGTTTATTGAGCCGGTGCTATTGAGCCAACCCTCACCTATGCAAATATGAGGATAATCTCGAATTAAATTAGGAGTTCATAGTTAGCTTAGGATTAAAGTCAAGTTACCTAGATCATCGCTTTGAAATGGTCAGTCTTAAACAGTAAACAACGTTTTAAAGTAAGAGTGACTGGTTTCGTGGTCCAATCTTGTATAAACCCTTTTGCACAGGGACGCCCCCACTCCTCATGTCATAACATGTACGAATTAGCATCACATCATTTGTAGCACTTTACAACTCTTTGTAATAACTACAGAGTAGGCCACATCCAATAGTGTTACCAGAATAAGGCACCCAATCTTATTCATATACTATAGATCATTTTGACAATTTACTCGAACCTGATCCACTTTTATTTCTCCACATAAAGTTCAAGTATTCAAGTAATAGTCAAGGGACTTTTTAGGTTTATTGGATTTCTCATAAGCAATACATATATTTAATAACAATTTATTGAATTTTTAGAATAAGTTTTATTGTTTACAAACCACGAGTTTTAGGACATAAAACCTAACAAGGTTAACTTTTTAGGAATAAGATTGATTAAGGATTGAATTGGGAAACGAATAGTAAAGAAGATTATACTTTTTGGACAAAAAAAATTGATGAAGGATTTATAGTCATTTACCTTGTTGGATTTTATGTTCTAAAACTCGTAGTTTGTAATATCATATTCTTGTTCAATAAAGCAGTTATTGAAAATCTTTAGTAAATTTAAATTCTATATTCATGAATCCAATAAACTAAAGTTACGAAGCTATTAAGTTTAAATTTGAACTTTATGTAGTGACATAAATGTGGATCAAGTTCAAATATATATAGTCAAAATGGTCTATAGTATATGAATAAGGTTGGGTGCCTTATTCTGGGGACACTATGGATGTAGCCCATTTTGTAGTTAGTACAAACAATGTGATCCTAAACCGTTCATGTGGAGACATGAAAATGGGGGCATCCTATGTAAAGAGTTTACATAAGACTGAACCATGAAATAGTCACTTTTACGTTCTAAATGCCGTTTAATGTATAAAACTGAGTATTTCGTTAATTGATGGCCTAGGTAACTTAATCTTAATCCTGAGCTAACTATGAACTCCTGTTCACTCGGAATTATCCTTAGATCTGCATAGGTGAGGGCAGTTCATTATCACTGACCCAATAAGCCTCCCATTTCAATGGTAAGATCAAGTGAATAGCTAGGAACATAGGGTGCATGATGGAATTCACTCCTACCCGTTATAGAGATAGTAGATAGGTTGTTCCCTTTAGTACTGAATCCAGGTCTTGAACAAGGGGCCCCACCCTCTCATTGGCCCGAGAGGGGTTCTGTTTATAGGTAGGACCTTAAACGAATTGTTCATTAGAGAATCAGTGGAACTTAAGGAATAAGATGTAGTCTTGGGGGTAAAACGGTTTTTATGACCCAGCCGAGATTACGAACAACTTGTGAAGGATTAGCTTACTAATCATGGTTGTATCAAATGGACACAAATATATCTATAGTGAGGGGAGTGCAACTACAGGACTATAGTGGAATGACCCGTTAGTTAACGAATGTTGAT
>NC_052359.1:5852374-5861205 GCF_009727055.1 Benincasa hispida | reverse complement strand
ATGACTACGAAATAGTTCTTGAAAACACATCAACAATCCAACCTTGCTTTGAGGATGACCAATCAATCCCGCAGCAGCAGTTTCATTTCCATCAGATTAGTGAGATTGAGGGCATGGACAGCAACAGTGTTGTTGATGTAATTGGTGTTGTTTCTTCCATTAATCCTGCAACTTCTCTAATGAGAAAAAATGGTACTGAGACTCAGAAGAGATCCCTTCAGTTGAAAGATATGTCTGGCCGAAGTGTTGAATTGACTCTTTGGGGAAACTTCTGTCAAGCGGAAGGGCAAAGATTGCAAAATATGTGTGACTCGGGGTTGTTTCCAGTTTTGGCTGTGAAATCTAGTAGAGTAAGCGACTTCAATGGGAAGGCAGTGGGAACCATTTCAACAAGTCAGCTTTTTGTAGAGCCAGATTTCCCTGAGGCTCGTACGCTGAGAGAGTGGTTTGAGAAGGAAGGGAGGAGTACTCCTTCTGTCTCTTTATCCAGGGAAGTTGCCAGTGTGGGCAGAACAGATGCCCGTAAGACCATATCTCAAATTAAAGATGAGAGGTTAGGAACCTCTGAAAAGCCAGATTGGATCACGGTTAGTGCAACTGTTTCATTTATTAAGGTTGACAATTTCTGTTACACAGCATGTCCTATAATGATTGGGGACCGACAATGTAGCAAAAAGGTTACAAATAATGGAGATGGAAAATGGAGATGTGACAGGTGTGATGAGTCTGTTGACGAATGTGACTACAGGTACATACTGCAGCTGCAAATACAGGATCATACTGGCTTGACTTGGGTAACTGCATTTCAAGAAGGTGGTGAGGAGATCATGGGCATACCTGCAAAAAGATTGTATTATTTGAAATACGAAGAGCAAGATGATGAGAAATTTGCAGAAATCATCCGTAAGGTTCTTTTTACAAAATTTATAATGAAGTTGAAAATAAAGGAAGAGACTTTTAGCGATGAACAGAGAGTAAGATCAACAGTGGTGAAAGCAGAAAGCATTAATTTTTCGATGGAGTCCAGGTTTCTTCTAGATTTGATGGAAAAACACAGAGCAGAGAACAATAGTTCTGTTACCCCAAAGGCAGAAAGCGCCATACACAATCTTGGATTTCATGACCCTGCATCTGTGAATATTGGTGGTGGACAGTTCGTGTCACCTATTCGAAATATTACCAATGTCGGCAGAGAATATGGTACACCCAACCAAGGTATTCAGTATGGGAACCAGTACAGCAGCTCTAGGCCTTCTCAATCCACACCACTTAACTCGAGCACATACTGCAACAGCTGTGGAGGCTCTGGCCACAGCTCAATGAACTGCCCGAGTATCATGAGCGGTCCTGTGCTCTCTGTTGGAGGGGGGATGTACTCAAGTCGATCTTCTGGCCCTTCTGGTGGTGCCTCTGGTGAATGCTTCAAATGCCATCAAACTGGGCATTGGGCTAGGGATTGCCCTGGTTTGGCCACTGTCCCTCCAGCTTACGGTAACAGTGGCTTCACGGCTAGATAATGCTCAGGGAAGTTCCTAAATTCTTTGAATCCCTAGTTTCATTTTTTTCACTTTCATTAGAAAAGATGTTGCAGGAGTAGCGCCGAGGTGGAAAGCGTGGACTTAGCTAGCTTTTTGGGGCCTGAGTTCCTGAAATTTTCTTGTACAGCTTTTGCTTGGAAATTATGTTTTGCATCTTAGTCTATTTGTAATCATAGTTTGGAGTCTACTTACCTTTGTAGTAATTTTCCTTTGATGGCTGCGTTTATATTTTGCTAAGTTAATGTATCTTTGTACAGTGTTTTAGTTTTCTTTTGCACGTATTTTTTCTCAAGTTTCTCTATGGTATATAGTGTAGTTGGTCTATTGATCAAATAAATAGTTTGTGAAAGTTTTTTGTTTACTTTGTGCAGTTTCGTCAAAAGCTTAATTCATAAACGGCTGATCCCTATTATTATTTTGACAAGAAAGTATCTTTTAATGTATGAAATTCACAAGAAAGCTATAGAATCCAAGGTATTACAATAGGCATTCTCCCTTGTTTATAAGGGAAGCATTTGAGAATGAAGCGAAAAGATAGAGAACTTTTATACCAGGATATAACAGATGACAAAGTGGCAATTTCAAAATAGCTAGGTAGTGCTTGGACTGCACTTATCCTTGTCCAGTCCAGATAATTGTCCAATAAGAAATTGTCAAATTGTCATGTGACAATTCTGTTCTAAAATTATTTATTTATTTATTTATTATTATTTTTTTTTTGTGCGTACAAGTGTACATAATAATTGCTCAACCAGTGATCCTTGCTCTGGAAGACTTTTTTGTTTCTTTCTTTCCATAAGATCCTAAAAAAGCTTTTGAGCAACCATAGATCTTTGGCATTCTTGAAAGGGTGACCTAAGAGAATGGATGTAAGGTGGCACCAAATTTCATTTGAAAGCACCGCAAAATTTACTCCAAAAATTTCAGACAAACGTGTAATGTTGGAAAAGCTGTTCATCATTAGGCCGGCACATGATACACCATTGAATAGATAAGGCCATGTTCAACATACCTTGATCTCTATTAAACATTGCAGTTTAAATTTTCAAGATCATCTAAATAAAATTATTCTTACTCTTAAAATTAACAGCAAACTAATCATGATGAAAAGTATTACGGCAGTCTAGATTTTTAACTGATGCTGATACAATTAGTTTGGAGTTTTAAACTGATACAACCTTAAATCTATTATCTTTTTCCAAATATTTTTTAAATACTTGACCAATTTACTAGTCTTCTCCGTGATGATTTTGAATGAAAAATGCCTGTAGTACGAGGAAAAGCACCCTCGAACATAGCTCAAAGTAAACAAGAACACTTGGACCTAAAAAAATTTGATCAATCTGAGTTGAAAATACAAAGATTGAAAGAGCTCTTATGATAACACAAGATCTTCTCAACAAATCATACACGGAAATTCACTATATATCAGTGCACAATAATTACGGTCTATTTCATTCCATAATCGCCATCTTGTAGGGGCTCTGTAAAAGGCAACATGAACTGGGATTACATTACAAGATCGGTTTTCACATTCAACCAGTCTTTAATAAGGATTTTTCATTTATGTTTAGCTAAAGGGTAACTTTTCAAAAGCGTAATGCATAACATTATATGATAGCCAGCCATGACAAAGGTTGAATATCTATTAAATCTACATTTCATAACAAGTCCAGTCCCATTAACAATATCAATGGCACTTCATTTATTTCGTAATATGCTTGTATCTATACGAAGTCACCTTACGAGCATACATTTGCCGGTGAAGACGTTTGCCTACCATCCTTTCGGAGAGGATCAAACACCATTCTTTCTACACCACAACGACCACCTACTATGGCATCCACCTGGGTTAACTCATAGCTTGGAGTAGACTCTAGTGCTGGTATAACTGTTGTTGCCTTTCCCTTCTCGGCAATAGCTTTCAATCGCATACGTTCAGCCCTCGAGCCGATAACCTGCCCTAGTACAGAAGCAGCTATGGTCATCGCCATGGCTGTCTTTGGCATCAAGACAGATTTCCGAAGCATGGCAATAAAGGGTACAGCTGCATGAATTGCCACAAACCATGAAAATGAAAACTTCTGAGTGTGTTCTCTCCATATACCAAGAGGAACGTTTGCTGCCATGCCTAAGGCCGCAATGACAAGCATTTTTGAAGGAAGGGGCTGAGGACGCAGATTTTTTACAAATGCTGTACGAGCGAGGGCAGCACGAGCAGCAACTATAGCAGGCGGGCACTTAAGCTTCATACCAGGTGGTAGCTGAAAAGCTGTTGCAACAAGTGGGAGAACTCCGCTAACAGCTCTAAAAGACTTAGCAATTGGACAGTTTCCTGTTTCCAACCATTCATTTCCCAGAGCCTCGTGCTTGGATGAACTTTCTTTTTTCTGGAAAACATGCAAGAAACAAAAATGAACTAAATACAGAAAGAAGGCCAATGAGCAACGGCTTACCAACTTCAATCATGCACGCAACTGTAATACAAACTGAAACTAGAACTGATCTTAAGATTGTTGTGTTTGGAATAAGAAACATCTGCAATTGATTTGATTAAACAATTTTGTTTGGACTGTTTGCGAGAAACGAAAAGAAAATACGAATTTTACAAATATAACCATTTTCATCTTTTTATAAAAAGGGGGCAGGCAAGAAGAGAACACTTTAAAATCTTAATTTGTGAATGAAAAATGAAACCTAGTGAAATTAAATTAATAATTGACTAAGAAATCTTTTTTTGTTTTGATGAGATAATTTTCTTTAAAATCTGGTATACTTTGACCATTTCAGCGGATGACAAACGAAAATTCTCATTTCCAATCCAATGGGATTTAGGACCCTTCAAATCCCAAGGAAACAGACAGGGCAAATGTCTTCCAAACATCATATTATCAGACTATCTCCTCCACATGTGACGTTTCACAAGTTCAAGTCCCATATTTTCTAGCTTTCCTTCATAAACATGCTAGATTCAAGATATTCATGCATTGTCAAATTCTTGTTCTTTTTTAGCAATAGAATTGAACGTCAATCACATTTTCGTAAGCAAATTAAATTAAATTCTGAAATTCAGTCTCCACGTAAGTAGGCATCCCATAGAAAAAGTACTATGGATGATCCAACTTTGTGTCCCAAGTTTAAAGGTTAAGAAGAATGCACATCTAGTCTACCTTTGACGAATGATCATTCTTGTTGGATGCCTCAGACTTTTGTTTCTTCCATTTCTCAGAGAAGTTACCGAAGCTGAATGGCCCTCCTGGTCCAAAAGCTGACAGACTGATGGTTGCAGCTTTTGCTGCCAAGGGGTTGAAATGAGGAGCCGTCTCTGGTTCTGACGATATTTTCTCAAAGCCGGTTCTCTCAGATAGTGGGACAACTCCATCTTTACCATGAAAGAGCTTAAATGCTGTGTCAAAATTAGGACCATCCTCAAAAATTGGCCCTTTCGCTCCCCGAACCTGAAATTACAAAATCATATAATGAATTTTCTAAAACAGATCTGCCATTGCACATGTGTAGGGGTAGAGCAGATAAGGAAGCTACCGGTAAGGTGAAACTCAAGGTGGAGAAGGAAAAGCAGGTTGGTTTATTGATATTTCTGAGGAAAGGGCATCTTTGAATGTCCATTTCATTAGAGTAGCACTCAGATCCCTCATCATTCATTCCTCTTAATATAAACTCCATTACTGTTTCTTAATAAGAGTTTTCCTGCAAAAATATAGGGTTTAGAAACAAAAGGGGATAAAAAGTAGAAAGGTCAGATGCCCTCTAGGATAAATGATTATCAACTTCCATATGCTAAGACACAAAAGGAAAAAGCAAGGCACGAGTGAACTTTACAAAAGATAACACCATAAAGATATCAGTTCAAATCGAATCATAGTAGTTTCTCTCCAAATTCAATTTGCTTTGTATACTGTGAGTAATCGATATCTTATATGAACTCCAACTAATCTCACAAGATAAAGGTCCCATACATACGCCGAACTTCCCTCCCCCACCCCCTGGGAGTTTGATCCTACCCCAAAGTCACTTTACTTATTATTATTGTTATTATTACTATTATTATTTTGGTGTCCATGAATGTCTGAACCAACTTACGTGCACCTCGACTAATCTTACCAACCTGCCTGACTTTACAATATTTGGGTGTCAAAGAAACTCGTAGAATATAAAATCTTTTATAAAATTTTTTTAATTACAAAAAGCCAGATATGTTGTAGTGTGTTTGAAGATTAAATCGAACGTTTTGACACTATGCAGATTAAAAACATTACGTAATTGCAAGTGTAGGAAACTAAATCAAACCTAAACCTAAACAAAATACTTTATAGTTTCCATACTTCACTTTAAGTATGAGTTGCAAAGGGGAAAAAAATTAAAGAAATATTAGTGAAATAGGTTGTTTTAAAATCATTTTTTTTTTTTTGCATATATATATATATATATATCCACTCAAGTCTTTTTATTATATAGTTGAAGTTCTCAATTATTATAATTCACATTTAGTTACAATAAAACTATTTAAAATACATATATTTTAATTTTTTTAAAAAAAAAATTGAAAACCATCGTCGTCAATTATGCTTATTTTTTTTAGCCATGTTTCTCCTTATTTGTGTAATTTAGACTAAAATAATTTACATTTTAAACGCATAGTATTATAAGCCACAAATTATATTATTCAATAACTATAACAACCAAGTTAGTGTTCCAAACAACCCATAATATTTTAAATATAGTGAATTTGCAATTTAACAATTTATCTAAAGATAAATATAAGGAAAATATTTTAAATGGTAAAATTATTGAAAATATTTTTAAATATAAAAAAATGTCCCTCTATCAATGATAGACACTGATAGACATTATCTATCAATATCTATCATTGATAGACAGTATCATATTGTTATATTTGTAAATATTTTGGTTAATTTTTCTTTATTTGAAAATAGCCTATAAATATTGTTCACACGAGGTTTCCGGAGAAACATGTTTCGTGGAGTTGAACTTGAGTTGGTGTTGATGTTGGAGTTGATTTGATGCGATGTGGTTCGATTTCTAATACTTGATCCTTTGATTCTCTCTCAGTTGGGTGAATATGCTTGACTTGGAGAAGGAAAGCACCGAACGTTCTTGAAGTAGAAGTCTTGGAAGTTTGGAGTAGAAGTCTTGGAAGAGTATTTGTGTCTTCAAAGGTCTTCTGCCTTATAGGAGTGCAGCTTCAGGAGTCTTGGAAGCTTGAAGTAGAAGTCTTGGAAGAGTATTTGTGTCTTCAAAGGTCTTCTGCCTTATAGGAGTGCAGCTTCAGGAGTCTTGAAAGCTTGAAGTAGAAGTCTTGGAAGAGTATTTGTGTCTTCAAAGGTTTTCGACCTTATAGGAATGCAACTTCAGGAGTCTTGGAAGCTTGAAGTAGAGGTCTTGGAAAGTATTTGTGTCTTCACAAAGGTCTTTGCCTTATAGGAGTGCAGCTTCGAGGAGTCTTGGAAGCCTTGAAGTAGAAGTCCTTAAAGAAAGAGCATGTTGTCTTCAAAAGTCCTTCTGCCTTATAGGAGTGTACTTTCAGAAGTCTTGGAAGCTTGAAAGTAGAAGTTTTGGAAGAGTATTTATGTCTTTAAAGGTCTTCTGCCTATAGGAGTGCAGCTTTTAGGAGTCTTGGAAGCTTGAAGTAGAAGTCTTGGAAGAGTATTTGTGTCTTCAAAGTCTTCTTCCTTATAGAATGCAGCTTCAGGAGTCCTTGGAAGTTTGAAGTAGAAGACTTGGAAGAGTATTTGTATCTTCAAAAGGTCTTCCTACGTGCAGCTTCAGAATCTTGGGAAGCTTGAAGTAGAATCTTGGAAGAGTATTTGTAATCTTCAAAGGTTTTCTGCCTTATAGGAGTGCAGCTTCAAGAGTCTTGGGAGTCCCTCTACTTGTTAGTGAATTCTCTCTGGGCCCTTCTGAGTGGTAGAAAATGTTACCCTCAACAATGAAAGAGAACTTCTCTAATTTAATAGAGTTCTCAGATGGGCCTTCGTGGCTTGGTTGGTCCCATGGGCCTGACCTTTGGGCCCATTATTGCTTTTGGGGCATGAATCTGGAATTTGGGTCCAATTCAACTTTTTTTTTTTTAGTTTGGACTTTAAGCCCAAATAGTAATATCAAATTGGACCAATTTAATCTCATCTGATTCATCTGCGTGACGTCATCAAAACTTGTCTTCAATTCATTTCGGGACATGTGTCCACTTCTAATTGGACCCAAAGTCAATGATTTAGAAATTCGTCATTAATTACATGGTGATTTGTGATTGGTCCAAAATTTCTCATTCAACGAATGTCCCCTTTTCGAGATTTATGCACGTATATGGGTGGATGAATCTCGAAAAAAAAATGTAATTTGAGATCAAAGTATGATTTTTTTACTCTTTTAATTTGATGCATCATCATGGTCAAAATATGAGAATTTAGCTCAAAATTTTGATTTGAAATCTTGTTCGTTTGTCACACTTTTGCTAAGTAAACTTTAATTTGAACTAAAGTAGAATTTATGTTCCACTTTAATTGCAAATTTAATTTAATTCGAATTCGGAATAGAATTTGGGGTGAAATTGAATCTTGATCAATTTTGGTTTGAGATAAAAATTTGGGATATGCTCAATTTTACTTGGAAATGAGTATACAAATTAAGGTTGATTTAAATTTGAGATAAATTTTTGAATTAGCCAAATTTTGACTCGGCATTTAATTCATAACTCAATATCAAGGTTAACCATTCAATATTGATAAAATTTGGGATATGGCCAAATTTTAATTTGAGACGGATTTGACATTTATCTCACCCGATTTGGTTGGCTTGAATTTGGAATAAAAATTTGGATTAGAGGCTTTAGATTGAGATTTGAAATAACAGTTGATTTTAATTCCAATTTGAATGGAATATGAATTTGAACTTAAATGGAAGAGATTTTGGAGAGCCAACGTATTCGAAGACAGCCTTACTAGCGAGATCAGGCCATTACCAGCGATACCAAGCCATTATCAGCGAGATCAGGCCATTACCAGTGATACCAAACCATTATCAGCGAGATCAGGCCATTACTAGCGTGATCAGGCCATTTCCAGCAATACCAAGCCATTACTAGCGAGCTCAGGTCATTACCAACGATACCAAACCATTACCAGTGAGATCAGGCTATTACCAGAGATACCAAGCTATTACTAGCGATACCAGGCCATTACCAGCGATACCAAGCAATCTCCAGCGATACCCTACCAACTTCATGGTGATACCCTACCAACTTCACCAGGAACT
>NC_052359.1:5780776-5850867 GCF_009727055.1 Benincasa hispida | reverse complement strand
CCCGCAAAGGCTTACAACTCTCCCATTCGATCACCTTAGGGAGGATCTCGGAAAGGTCTACCTTGTAGCACCGCTCGTGTATCCTGATCGTCATGGGAGGGGCCCCGCAAAGGCTTACAACTCTCCTATTCGATCGCCCTAGGGAGGATCTCGAAAAGATCTACCTTGTAGCGCCACTCGTGTATCCCGATCGTCATGGGAAGGGATCTCGCAAAGGCATACAACTCTCCCATTCGATCACTCTTGGGAGGATCCTCGAAAGGTTTGTCTTGTTATGTTACCCCTTGATCAAAATTTGAAGATAAGGGAAATATGTCATTGAGTATTTGAAGATGAAGTGGATATGCCATCAAATCTTGAAGATGAGAAGAATGTGCCATCAAGATTTTGAACGGAGCCAGGTTGGCTAGAGTTGATCTCGCGTACAAGGCGGAGCCAGACAGATCGAAGTTGTCCTCGCATATGAGGTGGAGTTGGATGGACTAAAGTCGTCCTCGCATATGAGGTAGAGCTAGACAAACCAAACTTGATCTCACATATGAAGTGGAACCACACCCACATTTTTTGAGAGGAAGCGAAGCTACACAAATTTTGGAGAAGAGGTGAAGTTGTACCAATATTTTGAAGAGGAAACGAAACCGCACCACGACTTTGAAGATGGAGCGAAGTCGCATCATCAGTTTGGAGATGAAACGAAGCCACGCCACGACTTGAAGATGAAGCGAAGCCGCGTCATTAGTTTGGAGATGAAGTGAAGCTGCGTCATGATTTTGTAGACCGAGTCATTGAAGATGGAGCCGAGCCATGCACACCGACCTTGAACTTGAAGATGGAGTGCAGTCATGCACACCGATCTTTAACTTGAAGATGGAAGTGGGGCCATGCATGCCAATCTTGAACTTAAAGATGGAGAGGCATCAACGAAGCCTGAAGCCTTTGAACTTATATATGGAGAAGCATCGACGAAACCTTCGCACTTGAGTTTGACAAAGCATCGACAAATTCTTCGCATTTGAGTTTGATGAAGCATGAAGCTTTGGTAGTAGGCTTGACTTTGTGACTTTGAGTATGAAGATGAAGCATTGATGGAGCCTCTAAACTTGAAGAGGGAGAAGCGTATAAGTTTACTTTTAAAGAGGAAGTGAAGCGCATTCCACGTGTGTGCCTTTTATTTACTATGTTGGCTCCTTACGAGGGATGAACATCTTCAACCCATTGTGTTACCCCAAATAGGGATGAACATCTTCAATCTGAAGTGTCATTCTTTGACAGGGATGATCAACATCAATCTTGTAGTATTATACTTAGGTCATTGTGGTACCTCTTCTAATGGACTAAACTTAAATTTCTTTAACTTTCCTTCGTACCTTTAAAGAAAGGGATCGAATCATGACGTAGTTCAAGTTTTTTTTTTAAACTAGACTGAACTTGAAGTTTCTTTCAAGCTACCTATATACCCTTCTTAATGATAGGGATCAAGTTATAATGTAGTTTGAAGAGAATTTTTTTTCTTTTTATGCACGATTGAACTTAAATTTCTTTAAGTTGCCTACGTACCCTTTATAATGAAAGGGATCAAGTCGTAATGTAGTTCATACAATTTTTTTTGGGTCGTTCACATTTTAAGCTCATGTGGGCTAGAAGCATCATGCAGTTTAGGCTCGTGCGATGAGGAGCTTCTTCATTTAAACTTCAGAAGCTCTTATTTCATCATGGTTTTGATTATCCTCTTTATTTGTAGGATTCGTCAATATGATAAGTTTTGGCTTCACTATCAAGGAACCTTCTGTACTTATGTCAACAGAAAATTTCCTCTTCATGCGTGAAGGGACACGACTGTGAATATTTTCGTCATTGTTTTCTTCATGAAATGACGTTGGCTTCAAGATTTTCATCCTTCCTTTATGTTGATCACTTGTTGTCTTGAGACGATCAAAAGCAGATGCTGGAGGCTGAGACCTTTCTTTGATGTGGATATACTTAGCCTTTTGAAGGCTAAATTTCGAGCAGAAGTAGTCGGGACATTGATCTTCTTCTCCTACCGTGGCCATACTCAAATCTTTGAAAAACTGAAGATCGAGCACTTGAAGGCTTAATACGATCGAAGACAGAAGTTATTTGCTTCATTTCTTCTAAGACTTTGACTTTTTCAACAGTCACATGATTGTTGTCGACTTCCACTATGCCGACAATGTGACATGCAATAACTTCTGATACTTTCTCTGGATGATTATTGAGAAAGCTTCTTAGGAGAAATTCTGTCGAAGTTGTCGGCCATTGGAATCGAGGTAAGTCTTTGTCTTCTTTCTTAGCAGGATTAGGCTTCCATGTTATCTTTTTTCCTTTCTTTTTATGAGTCTTGTTTCTTCTTCTATAGCTTCGATAGGAACGCGACTCTTTTTGGATGGAGTTTGGTTGTCTTCTCTTTCGATGAGTCACTTCTATCCACCCTTCGTTGTCATCTTCAACAAGCTCATCTTTGTTTTCGGAATTTGCTGTTTGAATCTCTTGTTGGAACCGAACAACTATAGGCTCGAATTCTCCAAACTGGATCGGACTTTGTCTTTGAGCATGGGACACAGACAGTATTGGAACATTTGAAGTCACTGCTATTGTAGCGTGATTTGTCTGAGCTACTTCATCCAAATCTAGCTCAATCTTCTTTTCACGAGCCAACTTCATAATTTGTTCCTTCAGCACGAAGCACCTTTCAACTGGGTGATTAATGACCCGATGATACTTGCAGTAGTTAGGATCATCTATTTTTCCTTCTTGTTCCGACCGCTTGCATTCCGGTAGCTGAATAAGTTGCTTCTCTATTAGTTGCTCCAACATATCTGCCACATCAGAGTCAGGGAATGGATAAACCTTGTCTTGTCGTTTTTTAAGAGTTGGACGACGCTTCTCGCCCTCATTGTGCCTTCTTTCAAATTTTGTTTGTTTTCCTTTGGAGGAAAATTTCAGCGGGGTTACATGAACGATCATAGATTCTTTTGTGGCACTACCCATGATCTTTTCAGTGCCCTTGGCATCATTTTTATATTTTCTCCCTTCAGAGACTAGGAAATCTTTAGTTCCCCTATTGGCAATGCTCAGCTCCATATCATGAGCGCGTGTTGCCAACTCCTCAAACGTACAAGGTTTTATCCCTTGTAAGTTGTAGAGAAGCTCCCAGTGCAAGCCTTGAGTGCACATCTCCACTGCAGATAATTCAGTAAGTCTATCTTTGCAATTCAGACTTAAAGCTCTCCATTGGTTGATGTAATTGATGACTGTCTCTCCCTTCCACTGTTTGGTATTTGTCAGCTCAATCATGCTAAAATATGTCTTGTACTGTAGAAGCGGTTCAGGAACTCCCTTTCTAGTTGTTCCTAACTGATCACTTCTGGCTCTAAATCAGTATACCAATCGAAAGCATTTCCTTTCAAGGTACGGACGAACTGCCTAACTAGCTGGTCTCCTCTGGTTCCTGCATTTTCACAGGTTTCAATGAAGTGTGCAACATGTTGTTTTGGATTGCCCTTTTCATCGAGCTGTTGGAACTTTGGAGGTTGATACCCAGCTGGCATTCTCAGGTTGTCGATTCTCTTGGTGTATGGCTTGGAGTACATAAAGGAGCTTTACAACGGTCCTTTGTACTGAACTCTTATAGAGTTTGTGATCATATCCTGGAGCTGTTGAATTGACAGGGAGGCAACAGAGGTGGATTGTGGTGGCTGACTTTCCTGCAAGACAGTCTTTCCTTTGTCATTGGCTTGTGTAGCTAAGGATTGACTTGATTCAGCAGTATCTCGAGCCTGTATCTGATCTCTTAAAGCAGCGATTTCATGATCTTGCTCCTCTACAGCCTTCATTAGGAGATTTATCTTTACCTCCATCTCTGCCATGGTCAACTCAGTCGTTACGTCAGTCATCATGACAGACACTACATCAAAATGTGATTCTTTCTTTGATAGATTAGTAACAGAAGCATAGTTTTCAAACAAGGGATTTTCTCTGATGACGATCTCGCCTTTAGGAAATTCCATCAGCTGGCCCTAGATTTCCTCTGTGATGATAGAGCTTATGTAAGTGTTACTTGCGATAGTAGCTTTGGATGCAACTTTCTTTGGTGCCATTTGTAGATTTGTTGACTCGGATGACGAAAGAGAGATGAGAGGTAGAGAGGTCCCACTGGGCGTGCCAATTTGTTCACACGAGTTTCCAGAAAAACGTGTTTTGTGGAGTTGAACTTGAGTTGGTGTTGATGTTGGAGTTGATTTGATACGATGTGGTTCGATCTCTAACACTTGATCCTTTAATTCTCTCTCAGTTGGGTGAATATGCTTGACTTGGAAAAGAAAAGCATCGAACGTTCTTGAGTAGAAGTCTGGAAGCTTGAAAGTAGAGTCATTGGAAGATATTTGTATTTCAAAGGTCTTCTTCTGGGAGTGCAGCTTAGAGCTTTGGAGCTTGAAGTAGAAGTCTTGAAAGAGTTATTTGTTGTCTTCAAAGTTCTTCTTGCTTTATAGAAGTGCAGTTTCAGGTACTTGGAGCTTGAAGTAGAGTCTTAGAAGAGTAATGGTGTCTTCAAGGTCTTATGCTTATAGGACATTGCAGTTCAGGAGTACTTGGAATGCTTGAAGTCAAAGGTCTTGAAGGAGTATTTGTGTCTTCAAAGGTCTTCTGCCTTATAGGAATGCAGCTTCAGGAGTCTTGGAAGCTTGAAGTAGAAGTCTTGGAAGAGTATTTGTGCCTTCAAGTCTTTTTCCTTATAGGAGTGTAGCTTCAGGAGTCTTGGAAGCTCGAAGTAGAAGTCTTGGAAGAGTATTTGTGTCTTCAAAGGTCTTCTGCCTTATAGGAGTGTAGCTTCAGGAGTCTTAGAAGCTTGAAGTAGAAGCCTTGGAAGAGTATTTGTATCTTCAAAGGTCTTCTCCTTTATAGGAGTGCAGCTTCAGGAGTCTTTGAAACTTGAAATAGAAGTCTTGGAAGAGTATTTGTATCTTCAAAGGTCTTCTGCCTTATAGGAGTGCAACTTCAGGAGTCTTAGGAGTCCTCTACTTGTTAGTGAATTCTCTCTGGGTCTTCTAAGTGTAGAAAAATGTTGCCCTTACAAATGAAGAGAACTTCTCTATTTATAGAGTTCTCAGGTGGGCTTCGTGGGCTTGGTTGGTCCATGGGCCTGACCCTTGGGCCCAATTAGTTGGTTTTGGCCTGATCTGGAATTTGGGCCAAATTCAACTTTTTTTTGTAGTTTGGACTTTAAGCCCAAATAGTAATATCAAATTGGACCAATTTAATCTCATCTGATTCATCCGCGTGACGTCATCGAAACTTGACTTCAATTCAATTCGGGACATATGTCAACTTCTAATTGGACCCAAAGTCAATAATTTAGAAATTCGTCGTTAATTTAGCAAACGACGTGGTGGCTTGTGATTGGTCCAAAATTTCTCATTCAACAAATATCACGATACGATAAGGAAAGAAAATAATTTATTTTATTATATTATATATAGCGATACAACAAATCATAATTCATGTTATCTCAGAAGAAAATCATAATTTATGTTATTTCAAAAGAAATAAATTGGAGTGTTAAAAAGTTATCGAAAATTTTCCTATGAAATGACTAGGCACATGTATGTTTTTTTTTTTTTTTTTTTTTCATTTTTTGAAGTGTGAAAACATGTTTGGTGCAATATGACTATTTTTTTTTTATTAGTTAAACCGTATAAAACTACTACATCTTAAGGTCTAGAAATTTTTTTTTGAAAAATGTTTTTTTCTAAAAAAATTATTATTATTTAAAGGACTCTTTTTAAATATAAAAAATATTTAAAAATATTTAAATTTTATAGGAAAAAGTTCCAAAAGTACAAGCATTTCTAGAATTTTTTTCTATAAAGTGTAAATATTTTTTGGATTTTTTTATTTATAAGAATTTTTCTTATTTTTAAACTCTTTTGATAAAATCTATTTAAAGTACATTATGAAGGTGTTTCAAAAGCTATTTTGAGTGTTTGTCAAACACCTCATTTTTTTTTTTCAAAATGACTTATTTTCAAAATTAAACATTTATACATATGTTATACATTTAAAATCATTCTCGTCTCTAACTTATTTGGTTTGAAATCATTTTCGTACAAATATAAGTATTAATACACATTTGAAGCTACGTCATTAATTTAATTTGTTAAAATTAACATAATGGCAATGACAAAAACAACTATTTATTAAAAGTTCAAAATTTAAAATAACATTCTAAAATTTAAAAGTTCAATGACCAAAATAGAATAAGCTTGAAACTTCATAGACTAATATATGATTTTAACTTAAAAAAGATTTATTTTCGTCTAGGTTACGACGTCAAAACCCCATACCTCTACTTGTATTCTTAGAAGAAAAAAAAATTGTTTTTCTTACAATTCGATTCAATTCAATTTTTAAAAATTAGTTTAACAACATAGGAACAAGAAGATTTGAATCGTTGATCTCTTGGTCCGTTATATGTATTTGAACTATTAGAACTATATTCGGGTTGGCTCAATTGGATTTATTTCAATTAATAATGATACTTAGCCAACTTGAGCACAACTCATTTAATTTAGACAGGTATTCTTGATTAAAAAGTTTCTATTAATCTTTCATTCTTGTATTAAAAAAAGAAAAGAAAAGAAAAATAATGATACTTCGTGAAAAGTACATTTAACACAATTTATAAAGCCTTTAAGAAAAAGTCATATTATAAATATGTTAAATTAGGTGAAATGTAGATGTTCATTATTAGTATCCATTGGTCATGTATCACCTTTACATTATCCCATGTGTTGTTCACGTGTCTCAAAATTACACACTATTAGTGTCCATGTAATCCGTTTCCTATTTCCCAAATTGCCTATAAATAGTGTCATTTCATGGGTTTTGAAAGACACACATATTGGTGATCAATCCAAAAAGATTGGAGAAAATGGAGAAATCCATTCTTTGTTATTTTATTTACTTTTTGTTATTTATTCATTTTATATATTATATTATATTCATTTTATTATATTTTATTATTATATTATATTTTCTCCATATCCGTGTTCTCGTTGTGCATTGTTGTGCTTCTCAAATTCACAATAGTTATTAGCACGAACTCCTACAATTTCCAATCCCTAAAGGAAAAAGAGAAAAATGTGGAAGTAAATTTTGCATACTAGGATAATGACATATTTAACCTATCCCATATGAAAAATTTGGACGCGGCGGACTTCTTTGACTCTCCTGAAGAGGAAATCGGAATTAATGGAACATCAAGTGTTTCCTTTAACTTTGAAAATATCTAGACATAATGATGTTTTTTATTCATCTCCATGTTTTTTTTCCTCTTAGTAGATGTTAACCTCTGTATATTCTAAATGTTATTTTTATTATTGTAATTATTTTCTTTTAATCAAGAAACTTGGATCATTTTCATATGTTGGATGACTAAAAAATGATTAAAGAAGATCTATATCTGATAGACAATGCAACTACACATACAATACTTACAAGTAGAATATATTTTTTCAAACTAACAATGCTGGAAGCAAAAGTCAATATAATATTAGGTTCTGCAAACCTAATTGAGTAGTTTGGAAAAGAAAATATTATTTTACCTAGAGGAACAAAATTTACAATTGACAATACATTGTTCTCTGGTTAATCAAAGAGAAATCTACATTGTTCTCTAGTCAATCAAAGAGAAATCTACTTAGTTTTAAAGATATACATTGCAATGGTTATCATATTGAGATTGATGGAAAGAATAATATGGAGTATCTTTATATTATATCTACTATCTCATATGAAAAACGTATACTAGAAGAGTTGCCTACTTTATCTTCTGGATTATATTATACTTATATATGAGTAATTGAAACATATGCAACAATGAACCTAAAGTTCATAAATCCAGACATATTTACAATTTGGCATGACAGATTAGGTCATCCAGGGTCTATAATGATGAGAAAAATTATTAAGAATTTAAATGGGTATCCATTGAAAAGCTAGAAGATTCTTCAATCTAATGAATTATCATGTGATGCTTGCTCTCAAGGAAAATTAATCATTAGATCATCACCAGTTAAAGTGGAGAATGAATCACCTACATTTTTAGAACGAATTCATGGTGATATATATCGACCTATTAACCCATCAAGTAGACCATTTAGATATTTTATGGTATTATAGATGCCTCGAGCAGATGGTCACACATGTGCTTATTATCAAGTCGAAATCTTGCATTTGCAAGATTATTTGCTCAAATAATTAAGTTAAGAGTACAATTTCCTGATTATACAATTAAGATCATTCGTCTTGATAATATTGGTGAATTTACATCCCAAGCTTTTGATAATTATTGTGTGTCAATTATGAGAATTGTTGAACATCCTGTAGCTCATGTTCATACACAAAATGGTTTAGCATAATCATTCATAAAACGTTTACAGTTAATTGCTATACCATTGCCTATGAGAGTTAAGCTTCTTACTTATATATAGGGACATGCAATTTGCATGCAACGTCACTTGTTCGCATTAGGCCAGTATTTTATTATAAGCACTCGTCATTCCAATTAGCTTATGACCATGAGCCAAATATTTTCCATCTGAGAATTTTTGGATGTGCAGTATATTTTTCAATTGCTCCACCACAACATACTAAAATGAGTTCTCAAATGAGGTTAGAAATATATATTAGATATGATTTCCCACCAATTATCAAATATTTTAAACCCCTTGACAAGTGATGTATTTACTGCACAATTAGCTGATTATCATTTTAATGAGACAAATTTTTCAACATTAGGGGGAGGAATTCAGATATTGGAAAAAGAAATTACATGTAATGCATCATTATCATCTCATTTAGATCCCCGTATAGATCAATGTGAACTTGAAGTTTAGAAGATAATTCATTTTCAAAATAAATAAGTTACCAGATGTTGGGATTGGTGTCCTAGTTCTCCCAGAGTCTCGTAGTTTGTAATATGTACACATTGTTATGAATAAAATAAGAGTTATTTTATTTGGCATTTACTCATATTCAATAAACAAAGCTCCATGGTTATTGTATGTAAACTTAAGCATGTATATGAGATATACAAGTGGATCATGCCTTAAGTGATAACCTAAATAGGTTTGTAGTATAAGGATTAGGAAGGATACCTGATCCTGGTGACATTACAGATATGGCCCGCTTTGTAGAGGTTTGCAAGTAATGTGAACTACTACAGATGGTAGATCCTGACCATTCATGTGGAGACATGCGAGCGGGGGTGTCCTATACAAAGAGTTTGTATAAGATCGAACCACAAGATGATTCGTCTCTTTATATAACGATGTTGATACTTGATACTTACATCTCACATAAATGATCATAGGTGACATGACATCAATCTTGAGTGTTTTGGAAACTTCTACCTTTGAAGGCAGTTCTTTGATTAGAATTGGTGAGAATGGCCAGAATGGCAACTCAACATGCCTACCTTTTTGGGAATTTGTCTGATTTAAGAGCTGGGAACTCAGTTACACAAGATGGAATTCACTCCTTCCTTAAAGCAGGGGTGAGTAGATAGATTGCTCTCTTAAGGGCTGATTTCGGGTCTTTAACATAGTGGCCACAACTTCTCTTTGGAAGAGATGACTTAGTCATAGTAGGACTTTGACTTATGTTCATTAGAGGGGTCAGTGGTACTTAAGGAGTTAGATGTAACTATAGGGGCATAACGGTTATTGGCCAACTGTACTTACGAGCGATCTGTGAAGGGTTATCGCACTGTTGATTGGTTGATATAGACACATAATATATTTGTAGTAAGGAGAGTTCAGTTGTCCATCTTTAATGGAGTGCCCGATTGTTAACGGATGGTGGATTCCGTGACTAAAGAGTTTAGTCAGTTATTCACGTATCGTTGGAGCTTCAAGCTACAGGTTTATAAGGTCCCCTTGATACAATGGATTCAAGTTGAGAATCAGTTCTTGGTGTTGATTTGAAATGTTCAAATTGACAAGAGACAATTCGATTATATATGATATGTTCGGTGTGATGTATGAGATACATCAAGTGGATGATTAATGTAAATGAGATTTACATTAAGTACCATGAAATAGAAAAAGAACTATGGTTCATATGTTTCATGAGATGAAATATTAAAACTATAGGTTATAAATATAATATGGTAAGTTAGTTATCATATATATTTATAATAATATTATTTATTGGATAATTATATTTTTTTTTTCTCTGATAACCAATTGAGTGGGAGGTTATTGGTGGTTTCATGGTAACCGTGAGATAAAAGGAAAAATGTTTTTCTAAATTTAGAAGTTGTTGTGAGAGTTGCCATTCTCGAAAAGAAACTCACGGTATGTTGTCAAGTGAATAGGATTCATTAAACGATAGCTGAAGAGAGACTAAGTGATCGTGGAGTGACACTACATGATAGTTCACTTAGCTGGCCATTAGCTAAACGATCGCGGAGTATTTGCTAAGTGATCGCGGAGCTTTTGTTAAACAATTGGGCATTCGTCTATACGATAGAATTTTGTCATCTCCTACTTGCTTAATCGTTTACACAATTGTTATGATGGAACTCATACTTAGGATTTAATTACACTCTAATTGCTTTTAATTTAAAGGAAAAATAAACATTAATTAGCTTACCTTTGTAGCTCCCGAAAACCGCTCTTCCTCGCTGAATCTCGACCCGAACTCTTTTGGACCACCACTAGAGTTGACCTACTATCCTCTGGACTCAGAACCGGGTTGTGGGACCCGATGGATGAAGAAAATTGACAGAGAGAAAAGAGATGGAAAATAAGAATAAATTTGGGTTTGGGTTTTTTTTCACTCAAAGAAAAGAGAATTTTCCAGCCCAAATTTAGAAAACTCTTTTGGCAAAATGGCAAAAGTTTTTTCATCCAAATTGAAAGCCCAATTTATAGAAAAAACTATGCAACAATTGCATGAACCAAATCCATAAAAACTCAATACCTATAATCCACTATCTTAGTGGGCTTAATGTCTCCACTATAAGCCAACACCTAGCCCACTATTTTGTTAGTAGAATTATCCAACAAAAGTATGAATTTTTCCACTAACTATAGTCGAAGGGAAAATTTGTCATTTGGTCAAAGTCAAACTTTGACCAAAAGTCAACATTTTGACTTTTTATGATTTTTTTCGTGTTGACTAATTTTGACCTCCCGAGCATGAATCCGCATTCATTTTCTCGAAATTCAAATCAAATTTGAATATAAGGTCGGTCAAAGTATGACTTCTCAAAGTCAAAAAGTCAACTTTTTAACTTTTTACATCTTTGACCATTTCCAATATTTTCGAGCTTCCGAATATGAAAATATTCATATTCTTGATATTTAAATCACATTTAAATATTAAAGTTGTATCTCTAAACTGAAAACCCGACTACTATATCACATATACTTGTTGGTTTCTCTCTCTTCACCTAATTCGAACAATTCAAATCATTCTATCATACTGTTCTAAGTTTATTCCATATGAGCTAGTAGGGAACCTAATGGACCTATAGATCATGGGCTTCAACGATCCGAGATTGGCTAGCTAAACTCTTTAGACGAAGCTAATCAACATTCGTTAACTAATGGGTTATTCCACGATAGTCCCGTAGTTGCACTCCCCTCACTATAGATATATTTGTATCCATCTGATATAACCATGATTAGTAAGCTAATCCTTCACAGATTGTTCGTAATCTCGGTTGGGTCATAAAAACCGTTTAACAAAAAGACTACATCTTGTTCCTTAAGTTCCACTGATCCTCTAATGAATAATTTGTTTAAGGTCCAACCTATAAACCGAATCCCTCTTGGGCCAAGGAGAGGGTGGGGCCCTTTGTTCAAGACCTGGATTCAGTACTAAAGGGAACAACCTATCTACTATCCCTATAACGGGTATGAGTGAATTTCTTCTTGCACCCTATGTTCCCAACTATCCACCTGATCTTACCACTGAAATGGGAGGTTTATTGGGTCAGCGATGATGAGCTACCCTCACCTATGCAGATCTAAGGATAATTCCGAGTAAACAGGAGTTCATAGTTAGCTCAGGATTAAGATTAAGTTACCTAGGTCACCAATTAACGAAATAGTCAGTTTTATTCATAAAACGACATTTAGAACGTAAAAAGTGACTATTTCATGGTTCAGTCTTATGCAAACTTATTGCATAGGATGCCCCCACTCATATATCTCTATATGAACGATTCAGGATCACATCATTTATACTAACTACAAAGTGGGCCGCATCCATAGTGTCCCCAGAATAAGGCGCCCAATCTTATTCATATACTATAGACCATTTTGGCTATATATTTGAACTTGATCTACCTTTATGTCACTACATAAAATTCAAACTACATTAAATAGCCTTAGGACCTTGGTTTATTGGATTCAAGATTACTATTTCAATAACAACTTTATCGAAAAACAAAACAGAATATGTTTATTAATTTACAAACTTCGAGTTTTAGGACATAAAATCCAACATGTTATTCCTCCGGTCTCTTCCTCTAACCAAGTCCACACAGAGCCCACACTCCTGGATTCTCACATTAAGAATACTAAGGTAGTCATTATGGTGGTGTCTTACTCAACTCGACTAAATCGAGGTTTTAGAGTTTGTTCATTGAGTTTGCGGTGTTCGTGTGGTGGATGCTGATTGATCATGCGCTGTGTTCGAGCGTTCGCGTGTTGCAGTCTTGGAGATTGAATGAGCGTTCGTGATCAAGGGAGTTTGAAGATGAGTCTTTAAAGGTATGTATTATCTTTCTCTTGATTATCATGTAAAGCATGCTGTAATTTCGTTTTGTGCATGACCAGTTAGTTTTCATTTGTGTACTGTAATTGTTGTTGTTCAATTTCTAATGGAATTTGAAACAATCATTCTGCTGCTCATGAAAATCCTCATGTCAGATTTCCTTCATTAGATGCATTCATAGATGCAAAGAAAATAACTAAGTCACATATACCAGCTGCAATTATTCCATCAAAAATTGATATCCCAACACAACAAGTTGTCACTGATGAGTTTAAAACATGTCAGAAGCGTGGTAGACCAATGGGTTCCAAAGATAAAAATGATCAAAAAAGAAAAATAATTAATAGTCAAGAAAAATTGGTAAAGGATGTGAATACCCATGAAGAAATTCATGACATGACTAATGAGGAAGGTGAAATACATAAAGATAATAATGAGATTTCAATAAACTATGTCATGATAGGAAAAAGATGGAACCGAACTCATATAGTTATTGACAACATTTTTGCATATAATGTTGCTCTTGATATTATATCTGAAAATGAAGATTCTGAATCAAATTTTTTTGAAGAATATCGACATATAAAGGATTGGCTTCAGTGGAAAGAAGCAATCGATGTAGAATTAAACTCACTTTCAAAATGTAGGGTTTTTGGACGAGTAGTTTGAACAGCGGAATGTGTCAAACCTATGGGATACAAATGGGTATTTATGAGGAAAAGAAATAAAAATAATGAGGTCACAAGATATATCAAATAAAGCAAGACTAGTTGCACAAGGTTTTACACAAAGACCTGGTATTGATTATAAGGAGACATATTCTCCAGTGGTGGATGCAACTACACTAAGATATTTAATTAGTCTGACTGTGTATGAAAGTTTGGATATGCATCTTATGGATGTAGTCACAATATATTTACATGAATCTCTTGATAATGATATATATATAAGAATCCCAGAAGAATTTAAGGTACTTAAAACATATAAATAAAATTCTCGGGAATTGTATTCAATAAAGTTATAGAGGTCATTATATGGATTGAAACAATTAGGACGAATGTGGTACAATCGCCTAAGTGGATATTTGTTGAAAGAATAATATCAAAATAATCCAACATGTCCGTGTGATTTTATATGGAAATCACAGCCAGGATTTGCTCTTTGTATATGTTGACGACTTAAATATAATTGGAACTCCTGAAGAGCTTCCAAACGTAATAGAATATCTTAAAAAAGAATTTGAGATGAAAGATCTCAGGAAAAAAAATTACCTTGGTTTGCAAATTGAGCATTTAGCAAATGAGATATTTTTTTCATCAGTCAACTTATACAAGAAATTTTTTAAAAAGATTTTATATGGTCAAAACACATCCATTGAACATTCAAATGGAAATTTATTCATTAGATGTGAAGAAAGATATATTTCAACCTCGAGACGATGATGAAGAACTTCTTGGTCCTGAAGTACCACATCTTAGTACAATTAGTGCACTTATGTAACTTACTAATAATACAAGACCAGATATTGCATTTTCAATAAATTTATTAGCAAAATATAGTTTTTCTCCAACAAAAAGACATTGGAATGGAGTTAAGCATATACTCCGTTATCTCCAAAGAACGATAAATATGAGTTTGTTTTATTCAAATAAATCAAATTTCGATCTAGTTGGTTATGCAAATTCTAGATATTTGTCTAATGCAAACAAAACTAGATCTCAAATAGATTATCTGTTCACATGTGGAGGAATTGCTATATCATGGTGATCGATGAAATAGACCATAACAACACTTCCTCAAATCATGCTGAAATTCTTGCAATTCACGAGGCTAGTCGAGAATGTGTATGACTAAGATCAATGTCTTCTAGTAAAAGTCTTCCAACAATGTTATATGAAGACAAAACAACATGCATATCCCAAATCAAATGATGATATATTAAAGGAGATAGAACAAAACATATTTCACCGAAGCTTTTCTACACTCGTGATCTTGAAGAAAATGACGACATCACTGTACAACAAATTTGTTCGAAAGATAACCTAGCAGACTTATTTACAAAGGCATTACCTATCGCAACCTTTGAAAAACTGGTGCAACATTAGAATTCGACGACTCAAAGATCTCAAGTGATGTTTCCATGAGAGGGAGTAAATATACTTTTCAAAAGTATCAGATTATATAAAATATTTACTATTTTTTTTCAATAAGATTTTTTTCCCAGTATGTTTTTTCCTATTAAGGTTTTAACGAGGCATATTTCATATATAATGGACATCTAAGGGAAAGTATTATAAATATGTTAAATTAGGTGTAATGTAGATGCTCATTATTAGTGTCTATTGGCCATGTGACACTTATCCATTACCCCATATGTTGTCCATGTGTCTCAAGATTACACACTAGTGTCCATTTAATCCATTTCCTACTTGCCAAATTGTCTATAAATAGTGGCATTTGGTGGGTTTTGAAAAATACAATTAATCCAAAAAGATTGGAGAGTGGAGAAAAAATCATTCTTTGTTATTTTATTTACTTTTTGTTATTTATTTATTTTATATATGTATATATTATATTATAATTATTTTAATATTTATTTAGTTTATTTTATATTATTATTATATTATATTTTCTCCATATACGTGTTCTCGTTATGTCATTGTGCTCCTCAAATTCACAACAACTCAATTTATATAGTTATTTTTTCAAGAAAAAGAGAGAGAGAAAGACCTTATTATAGAGATTGAATTGAAATTTTATGTCCTATAAACTAAATGGAAAGTAATATCAAATCCATAGACCAACTCAACTAGATAATTTAAGAGGGAGAGGGAAAGAAAAGGATTCATAAATTTTCAAGGCAAATATTCATTTACATCTTTGAACTTTGGAGTTGTATCAATTTAAACTCTAAACTAATAATTATATCAATTTAAATCCTTAACTTTCATAAGTATATCAATTTAAATCTCAAATTAATAATTGTACAATTTTAAACCCGAAACTTTTATAAGTATATCAATTTAAACCTTAAAGTTTCATAAGTGCATCAATTTAAACCCTCCATTAAGTTTTATTTGGATACACTAATGAAAATTTAGGGTTTAAACTAATATACTTATATACAAAATTTAAAGGTTTGGTTGGATTGACTTGAAAAAAAAATGTTTTTTTAAGAAACTCATTTTTATTTAAATATTTTTTTATAAAAATTGATTAAAATACACATAAAGAACTATTTGAAGTAGATGCCAAACACTTCAATTTATTCTAAACTGACTTATTTTTTAAATTAAACACTTGAAAATATATTTCAATACAACCTAAATCGATACAATTATTATTTTGAGATTTAAATTGATATTACCTCAAAATTTAAATTTTTTAAATTGATGCAATAATTAATTTAGAATTTAAATTATACCATCTACAAAATTCAAGGATACACGTTGATATTTGCCCTAAATTTTCACCTTACATTTTCTTTAGAAAGCCCAAGGGCTCATCAAATTCTTATGATTATGATTATGATTTTTGTTAGACGGGGAAGTTTCATGGAATTTTTTCAACAAAAGCATTGGAAGTGTTTTAATCTTCACTCAAAAGATATTTTCATATTTGGTGGTCCACTTGGAATCTACCACCACTTATTCTTACGAAATTCAAATTCTGTTAGGTTAAACCTCATAAAAAGACAAAACTAGGGCTGGTGGATAATCATTCAACCTATTTGATAATCATTTTCTTTTGAGTTTTTAGTGTCTAAAATCAAACATAAAAATACTTATTCCAATTATGTACATTTTTATCAATATTTTTAAAAATTAAGTCAAATTTTTAAAATAAAAAAAAATAGATTTAGAAATTTATTCTTTTAGAAATTGACTAATAATTCAACTTTTTTTACCTAAAAAAATCATTTTAAGAAATTAAATGAAAAATAGACATAATTTTCAAAAATCAAAAACAAAAAACGAAAGTCACAATGGTTTTTTATTATTGAAAATTAAGTCTTATTTTCTTACCTTTTTTTAATCTACTTCTTACAAATATTTTAAAAAATTAAGTCAAGTTTTGAAAACTACAAAAAAAAAATGTTTTTGAAATTTAGCTAAGAATTCAACTTTTTTACTTAATATGTAAAACATGGAAAGAAATTGAAAAAAAAAAAACTTAATTTCTAAAAACCAAATAGTTATAGAATGAAGCTGAAATAATTACCAAATGAGATTTTGGTTTTTAATTTTCGATTTTTTAAAAATATGTTTGTTTTTTCACATTCTTTTAAAAATGATTTTTGTCATTCCAAAGTAAACATTTGAATCCTTAATAAATTCCAAAAAAAAAAAAAAAAAAAAAAAAAAACCAAGCATTTTTTTTTCCTTTCAAAACTTGGCTTACATTTTGAAAACACTTTTTTAAGTACAATCATTACAAAAATGAGGCATTGAACTTCAATCAATGGAGTGCATGTCAATTATCCATTGACTACCATTCAGTTAAACTCACTTAGGCAATAACACTCATAGAAGGTATACAACAAAAAAAAAAAAATAGATAAAAATAGTTCTCATAAGCTAAATTTTCAAAAGCAAAAAAAAAAAAAAAAGGTATTGCATGAGGTCTAATATAAATTTTATTTGAGTTAAACTACTAGTCTAGATAAGGCCTTGTTTTTATAATTTCGTTTTCGATTGTTTAATACTAAACTTATAAACAATACTTCAACATATAGTTTTTTTTTTTTTGCTTCATCATTTATCCCTATTGAGATTGAAGGTTCAAATCCTCACATTTCCATTTATTGTACTTAAACAATGAATATCATTGTCATACTTTTTCTTTTCTTAAATTATAAATTCTTGCATTTTAGAAAAAACATAACTAACTTATTTGATTTAAAAATATAGATCTTCTTGTTATTTTCTAGGATTCTAAGGGTTAGATGTGTGGTCTCAAATAAGAAAAGCAGAAGATTTGGAAATCTTTCACTATATTTTCTTGAATTTCATAGAGGTACAGAGGCCTATTTTATACAGCATTTTCCCCTAATTTAAGGACAATAAAAATAATAATAAATGAAGGAATATAGGAATAACAAATTGTACAGATGGCCCAATCAGAGTAAGAGAATGGGAATCAATATAACAACCTATAACAAAATGAATAATTGGGGAGGTTTTTATACGTGGCCTTCTTGCCTACTTGGCACCTTTGTGTGTGAGTTGGTTGTATTAGATTTGCTGACCTCTTCCACTTGGAAATTCTCCCTAATATCCCCGTGTAAAACTTGAGGGTAGTTCAACGATCCCAAGTTTGTTACGCAACATAAAAATCTGTGAGTGAGTAAGGGCCTTTGTAAGACAGTCTGCAAGCTGATCAGTGATGGAAACATATCTTATTTCAAGAGTCCCTTTGTGAACTTGATTTCACACAAAGTGAATATCAATCTCGATATGTTTAATGCGAGCATGGAATATAGGATTGGAGGCAAGAGCATTCACACTAAGGTTATCACACCAAAGAATAGGCTTGACTGAACATTTCATATTGAGTTTGCCTAACAGTTGTTGCAACCATACAATTTCAGAAGAAGCTTGAGCTAGGGCCCTGTATTCTGACTTGGTGCTTAAGCATGCCACAGCTATTTACTTCTTTGATGACCAAGATACAAGGTTGGTACCAAGGAAAACACAATATGTAGCTGTAGATTTCAGATCATTAGTCTGCATTAGAGAAAGCAGAGATATACAAGTCAGAGCTAGGCTGAAAAATTATAGTCCCACTGATGTACCTCAATACCCTCTTAACCGCTTGCCAGTGAATATCAGTTAGCTTTTGCATAAACTGACTAAGATGATTTACAACATAAGATATATCAGGTCGTGTTGTGGTAGGATATTGAAGTGCCTCTACTGTGCTTATGTAGATAAACGGATTTGCAAAAAGGGTCCCATCAATTTTTTAGAGATGTTTGCCTTGAACACAGGGAAAATGAGTGGGTTTGAGGTCAGACAACTTCAATTTGTGAAGTAGATCGTCAACATATTTAGCTTGATGAAGTATAAAGCCAGAATCAAGATACGTTACTTGAATACCCAAGAAGTAGCTAAGATGTCCCAAGTCTTTTAAAGCAACAGTTTTATCCAAAACTTGTATCAATTGAGTAATTAGGCAATGACCATTCCCAGTTAATATAACATCATTCATGTAAACTAAAAGAAAAATAACAGTGTCCTTCTTTCTATATATGAAGAGAGAAGTATCAGACTGTGAGTGAACGAAGCCCCATTGGAGTAAGACCATTTTGAGTGCATTGTTCCAGGCCTTTGGAGCTTGTTTTAAACCATAGATTGCCTTATTTAGCTTACACACATAATGTGGATAACAAGAATCAATATATCCTTGTGCCTGTGACATATATACATCTTCGGAGAGCTGGCCATTGAGGAAGGCATTATTAAAGTCAAGTTGCCTAAGCTTCTATCCTTTTGATATAGCAATACCGAGAACGACACGAATGACTGAGGCTTTTAAAACGATGCTAAAATTTTTGAAATAAATTAACACCTAGATGTTGGTGAAATCCTTTAGCAACAAAGCGAGCCTTGTATTTCTATATTGACCTATTGGCATTGCGTTTCAGGTGAAAAACCCACTTGTTACCAACAACATTAAACATTGGTAAAGGAAGAACCAGCTGTCATGTATTGTTGTTGACAAGAGCAGAGTATTCACTATCCATTGCACTTTTCCACTGTGGAGTGGAATAGCATCACGTACCCTAGTAGGTTCAGTGCACGTCCAATCTATTAGGTCTTTAGATAGAAAAACCTTTGGTTTGAAAATTCCAACCTTGCCTCTTGTGATCATTGGATGAGTAGGAATGAAAGTGGGATTTAGAGGTTTATGTTGAGGAGATGGAGTACTTACGGCAGAAGGAAAGGAAGTAGGGTTGAATGGTGCGTATATTGAGGCTGGTGTTAGAGTGAAGGATAGTGGGTTGGTGGAGACATAGGGTATACAGAATCAGGAGCATTAGAAGGATAAGTTTTAGTAGCATCAGGGGAATGATCTAATGTGGTTGTCGGGGCACCAGGTGGGCCAGCATGCTCATGAGGAGAGGGGCTGATGGTGGGCTGAGAAGGTAGTGAGGGTGATGGTTATGATGAACTGGAGAGTTGGGCCTGATTCAGGTGAGGAACATTATTCAGGATAGTTTGAAAATTGAGTTGAATAGGCAAGTTGGTCTCCGAAGTCTTTTTAGACTGAAATTCAGACGCAAAAGCGAAATCCTGTTCATTGAATTTCACATGGCGAGATATATATAACCGGCTAGATATGTTAAGACATTTGTATCCCTTGTGTAAAAGGCTTGGCCCAAGATAAACACACTTCTCAGAGTGATACTGGAATTTGCTGGATTGATAGGGTTGCAGACAAGGGAAACGTGCACAACCAAAGATTCTTAAAGCAGTCAGATCTAACTTCGTATGAACATTAGTTCAATGGGAGCTATTCCACGTAAAACAGGTGTGGGTAATCCATTTATCAGATATACTGTCGTTGAGAAAGCATCCCACCAGAATGAAAGAAGCATGGATGCCTGTGCAAGGAGTATTAGGCCCGTTTCTACTAGATGTTTATGCTTCCTCTCAGCCCTTCCATTTTAGGTTAAGGTGTAGGGACGGGTCATTCTAACTCAAATTCCCAGTGTAGCGTAGGCTTGATGAACTCGATGGTACTCACCACCATTATCAGATTCGAGCACTTTGATGTGTGTATTGAACTGTGTTTGTACAAATTTAACAAAGTGGTGAAAGTCTGAGAGTGTTTCACTTTTCTGCTAAAGAGGATAGATCCATAGGTATTGACTGTGATCATCTATAAACAAAACATAATACCTATAGCCATTTGTTGAGGTTATGAGAGCTGGCCTCAAGACATTTGTGTGTATGAGGTCAAAACAGTGTATAGCACGAGATGTAGATAGAGGAAATGGTAACGCATAAGGTTTTCCCAATTGGCATGATTCACATAACGACTCTTCATTTGATTTAGTAATAAAATTACAACGACTAAGTAGATAATCTAATGTTTTGGACGCTAGATGACCCAAACGCCTATGCCAGACAGTACGTGATTCTACAACATTTACTTGAATTCCTGATAAGACAAAGGCTGCAAACTTCTTATTTTTATGCAAGGATTGTTCATGGCAGACTTCACCATTGTGCACGATCTTGACTCCATCCAGACGATACAGACCATCGCTAAGCTCCCCTTTTAGTAACATGTAACCAGTATGTTTGCCCTTTATAAGACAATGATCAGCATAAAACTTAACAAATATAGCATTATCATTAGCAAGTTTGGAGACACTGAGTAAATTCTTAGCTATATCTGGTACACATAAAATATTTTTCAGTTGAAAGTTGATTTTCCCATCAGACAAACAAGAATTTCCTATATAAATAATATGTAGTTTCTCACCATTTCCTACAGTAACTAATTCAGTACCTCCATATTCGGCTGGATGAGCAATGTTTGAGTGATCAGCTGTGACATGATTTGTGGCTCCACTGTCAGTATACCAGTTAGGATCAGCTACCGTTTCAGGGGTTGCGAGGAATAAATGACTACTTTATGCAGTCATTAAGGTAGCTGGATTGGTGGGATTGTTAACTGAACCGGATGTATTCCCACTGCTTCATCCTTGATTGAACGTTGGAGAGAAGTCCTTCTCAAATCAATGATAGCAGACCAAGGTTATGTGGCCAAACTTCCCACACACTTGGCACATTGGTCGATTGTTCCCATGGCCTCTGCCTCGCCTTCGATTGCCTCTATTATTACTTATGTGAAAGTAGTTACTAGAGACATTGTTGCCTTGACCATTCTTACCAGTGGGCTGGTATCGATTAAAATTCTGATTACCCGAGGTCGTGATCCATTTGAGGGTCAATTGAACACTACATCGACAACAATATTCTGATTGAAGGAGGTTTTGGTTTTCACAACATTCTGATGTTCTAGGCGTTTCTCATATGACAAGAGTTCGGACTGCATATCTAGCCACGATATACTTGGCTTTCCTTGAATGCCCACAACTATCAAATTATACTCTTCATCTAACCCGAGTAAAACTTGAGAGATCAGTGCTTGAGTCGTAAATGGACATCCAACCTAGGCTAAGTTATCAGAGTGAGATTTCATCAATAGCAAGTATTCACTCATTTTAGTGTTACATTTGTGAGTTTATTGAAAAATCTACATTTGTGAGTTTATTGAAAAATCTGACACATATAGTCCTCCTTAGCTCTGGATTGAACGCCAAACAACTCTTGAATGGCTTCTCAAAGTTCTTTTACATTGCCAAATCCAATCAACTGCACAGCTACCTCTAGCATCAGTGAATTGTAGAGCCACCCGAGGAGGAGCTTGTCCACTGTTATCCAGGCCTCATATTGAGGATTTAGACTACGCTCAGTAGTGGTGCTAACAGAGTCTTCACGAATCACCTGAGAACTTAAAGCTTCACTTGCACTGCTTGCATCCGGTGTCAAGTTATCACCAGGGGGGGTTGGGAGAAGCATGAGAGGGCAAGGGTTCTTCCCAGACAGGCGACCTTTAAGCTTATAGCTTCAAAGAATGGGTAAAGCAAGAGTTTTCCACAGCAAGAAATTTGCTCGATCGAGCTTCATGCTTATTATCTAATTCAAAAGTTGATTCAACGGTGGATTGTTGAACTTTGCAGGCTCAAGTCCCCTAGATATGGCATTTGCCATGGCGCTCTGATACCAAAATAGGAAATGCACAACAGAGGATTTGGAAATCTTTCACTATATTTCCTTGAATTTCAAAGAGGCACAGAGGCCTATTTTATACAGCATTTTGCCCTAATTTAAGGATAATAAAATAATAATAAACAAAAGAATACAGGAATAACAAATTGTATAGATGGCCCAATCAGAGGAGAATGAGAATCAATATAACAACCTATAATAGAATGAATAATTGGGGAGGTTTCTATACGTGGCCTTCTTGCCCACTTGGCACCTTTGTGTGTGAGTTGGTTGTGTTAGATTTGTTGACCTCTTCCACCTGGACATTCTCACTAATAGTCTCTAACATTTGGAGGAAGAAGAGGTAGAGAGAATTTGTTAAGAGAGTAAGAAGGAATTTGGTGGAGGCTTGGGTTTTTTTTCTCGCAAATGAAGCATCTTATCTTAAATGGACTATAAAGATATATTTATATAGAGAAGGGATAACCCCTTCTTCAAGTTTTTCTTTTTCACCCTTTTAAGCTAATTAATTAAATAACCCTTATTTAATTAATTGGCATACAAATTAAATAATCATATATTAAATTCAATTTAATATATAGTTAATGAACTGACATATAAACATCACATATTTATATGCATACACCTATCCAACATTAACGTTAATTAATTCTTCGTGAATCTAATTCACATGAATTTAATATTTGAATCTCATTCAAATATTTCTCTCTTTCATAATTTGGATTATAGATCAGATTTATAATTAACCATATTATACATTAATCATATTAATATAAAATTTCTTCAAGTGATTTGAACAATTCAAATCATTCCTTATAACTATCCTTTAGTGAACTAATAAGAGGACCTTATGGACCTATAGATTAGAAGCTTCAATGATATGAGATTAGTTAATTAAACTAATTAATGTTCATTAACTACCGGTCACTCCACTAGAGACTGAAAGCTACACTCTATATATTTCTGTGTCTAAGGATATAACCAATCAACAGCGCGTCGACGCTTCACAAATTGCTCATAACTACAACTGGATCAAATTTCTATTTTAACCCTGTAGTTATATCTAACTTCTTAAATACCACTGATTCCTCAAATGAACAAATAGTTTATAGTCCAACTATAAACTAACACCTCACGGGCCAATGAGAGGTTGAATACCCCCGCTCACATGTCTCCACGTGAACAATCAGGATCAGATCATTTGTAGCACTTTACGAAAATTATAACAACTACAAAGCGGGTCGTATTCGTAGTGTCGCCAAGGTAAGGTACCCAACCTTATCTATCTACTACAGACCATTTAGGTTATTATTTAAACATGATCCACTTGTATGTCAACCACATGCATGTTTTAAGTTTCAAAAAACAACCTTGGATCGTAGTTTATTGAAATGAATTAATGCAGTTTAAATGTTAATAAAATATCTCTTATTTTATTAGATATATGATTTGTATTTATAAACTACAAGATATATGAGATTTAAAACACCAAATCCAACAATTAGAACGAGAGATCAAACTTTAAATCAATTGAATGTATGTCAATTACCTATTAATTACCATTAAGCTAAATTCAATTTGGCAAAACACACCCATAAAAAGTATACGACGAAAAAAAAAAAAAGGATAGAAATAGTATTTATAAGCTAAATTTTAAAAAACAAGAAACAACAAACAAATACTCATCACATGAGATCTAATATATTTAGTATTATTTGGGTTAAACTACTAGTCGATAAGGCCCTGTTTTTTCAATTTTTGTTTTTTGTTTTTTGCTTTTTTTCAATTATTTAAAACTAGATTTACAAACAATACTTCAACACATAGTTTTCTTACTTCATCACTTGCCCTTCTTGAGATTGAATTTTTAAATCCTCATATTTCCATTTGTTGTACTTAAAAACAATAAATATCATTGCCATACTTTTTCTTTTCTTAAATTATAAATTCTTGCATTTTAAAAAATCGTAAATCTATTTTGATTCAAATATCATATTGATCATTTTACTTTGAATTTCATTCTATTTTAGTCTCTATAATTTCAATAGTTCAAATCTTAGTCCATATTCACAAATCTTAAATTTAGTCATGACAAAATTTAGTCATTCACAATCCAATTTTATTGAAAATTGGTTAAATATTAATAGTAATAAATGTCATGCCAGAAAAAAAAAACACTTTATGAATATATTTTTCAAAAATTACAAAATGAATGCTAATAAAAGCCTTTAGTATAATTATTTTTTAAATATCAACAATTAACTATAAATCATATTTAAATCAGAAGGGGCTTTTTCAATATAAAAAATATTTAAAAATATTTATACTTTATAGCAAAAAAATTTCAAAAGTACAAACACTTTTAGAATTTTTTATTATAAAGTATAAATATTGTTTAAATTTTTTTATATATAAGAATTTCTCTTTATTAAAAGTACAAAGACAAAAATAAAACAGTCCAAATATCATGATCAGAATAGTAATTTAACTTTTTATTTTAAAAGAATTGAAAAAAAAATTTTATTACAACAATTACGAAAAGGAAGATCAAATCTCTAACCTCAAGAAAAATAGTATATATTAATTATCGTCGAATTAAACTTCTTTATGTGAAATTGTTGCACTACAAACATGAATTTCAATGGAAAACGTTTATCACGTGCCACCCTTCTATTATTATTATTTTTTCTTTTTGTTATTACTATTGTTATTTTCTTTTTCTTTTTTTTTTTTTTTTTTCGTTTTTTTTTTTTTTTTTTTTTTTTTTTTTTTTTTTTTGAGAGGGAGGCTAAAAACAAACAAATGTACACCTCATAAGAAACTATGCCATACAAGATAACTATCAAACTTCGCTAATGTTGAAAATATTGAAAAGAAAATAATTTTAACCTATAAACTTTGATAACTTGTATTAATCTTTATGTATAATTACAAACTTTGTTCTTAGGTATAAAAAAAAATAGTTAGAATTTAATTTGATTTTAAAAATTAAAATTTAGTCTTTATGGTCTATAAAGGGTCATAAATAGTTTTTATGGTTTGGTAAAATTCTCATATCTAGTCCACACATATCGATACCGTTGATATTAAATTATAATTATAAATGATAGAGACTAAATTCTAACTTTCTCCAAACTATAGAGATCAAAATTTAATCTAATATTTATCTTAAATTTTCAATGTCATTAAATTAAACTCTATTTTTAATTCTTAATTTAATGGTGGTTAATTCACATATTAATTTTAACAATAAATAAATATCGCTCGTAGTTCTTAATTTAATTGTTGTTAATTCACGTCTTAATTTTAACAATAAATAAATAAAATAAAATAAAAACTCAAAAACTTTTATGTTAAATAGAATTTAGATTGCTTATAATTAGAACTTAATTCACATAATTCGATAAAACTATTATAGCGTAATGAATAAATTTTATTTTTTTGAAAAACTATAAATTACAATTCAACGTAAAAGAAAAACTAGCTATAACCTAACGTTATTTTTTGTTTGCATCTGTCGAACTTTGTCTAAATTTTATCAATTTCATATCAAATGTGTTTTATATTTCAATTGACGCACGTAAGCATATCTTTTTTTCCCTAATGATTTCTAGAAAGAAAACTTGCCCTAAGGTAAAGTCGTAAGGTTGCAAATGCAATAGGATGATGTTATAAATTTAGATCTCGTTTAGTTATCTTTTCATTTTTAAAAATTCAGTTCATTTCATCTATATTTCTTATAATGATATACATCTTTCTTTAAGTATAATGGTTACATTTTTAGCCAAATTTCAAAAATAAAAATAACTTTTTGAAAGCTATGTGTTTTAATTTTTAAAATTTGACTTATTTTTTAAACCATCGATGAAAATTAAATTAAGAAAAAAAATCGAAGGTGGAAGTAGTGTTCATAAAGTTAATTTTTAAAAACAAAAACAAAAAATAAAATTAGTACGGAGCTTAATATTAAAATTGATACACTTTTTTTTAGGAAAAAAAAAACTCAAGAAATTTGATATATTTCTTTTTTAAAAAATATATTTAGGTGGATTCAATAGAATTATGGAGATTTGATTAAAATTTCAGGTTAAATTAAGAGTTGAGTTGATCTTATGTGTATATATATATATAGTATTAACAAACATTTTCTTAAGTTAACAATCTGTGGGGTGAAAATTTGATTCTATAGCTTTATTTTATTGGTCGAGATGATGTAACACCTTAATGCTCATATATGAGGAAAATTAATGAACTTAATTGATACAAATTTTGTTTTGGGTGAATTTTAGGTCAATAAAGTTACGTGTATGATATATATACATATATAAGAGAGAGATTATTACTTTCTGATTATTATTATTATTATTTTTCTTTTACAAAGGTATCGTATGAATCGAACTTTTAACCTCAAAATTACGAACATTATGTCAGTTGAACTACACTCATGTTGTCTAGTTTGTGAAAATTTGAGATACATTAAAATTTCAAACACTTATTACATGTAACATTGAAAGTTTAAAGATAAATTTTTTTAAGTCACATGAAAAATTGTGAATTTTTAAAATTAAAATAACAATAAAATTATTTGATCTATAAATTTTTATTTTGTTAAAACACCATCTACAATCTAATATTTTAAGGATTGTATCACTTATTTTACGGTGTCTAATTTAAACTTTTAATATTTAATAACTATTTTTTCGTTCAACAAGTGGGGGTAGAGGATTCTATACTCTTAACATCTTGATTCATGATATGCCTATCTTAATCGGTTTAATAATATTCAATTCCACAATAATTAATAAATATTATATAATTTTATATAGAGAGAGAGGCTTTATTTGGTTAGAATAGGAAGAAAATTTGAATGAAAACAAATTATACTATTTTAGGTCAATTTGATTTGATTTGATTTAGACATCATTTATTTGGTTTATTCAAGCATATCAATTTGGTTCCATCTTTCTTTAAATTATGCCACTGTCCATTCGAGAATAGGTTAATGGATACAACATTGATTACTATCCCAAATATAGATGATTCGATCTTCAACTTGCAATTGTTGAACTAAAAAAAATGTGCAAAGTTTTTTATATATTGTGTTGTTCTATAGATGTTACACCTAAAATGTTTGTCAATATTACACCAATTTTTTTTTAGCGGATTAATTTAAATATTAAAGCGAACATTTGAACATGTTAAAAATGATAATATTATACTTAGGTCAATCTTGAGTCCATTTGAGTACAAGTCGACTTTTCTTCTTAGCCTATTTTCTCAAGCTAATTTTAACTTTTAAAAAGAAAAGTAAATATATATATATATAAAAAAAATCACAAATTTAATGAAAAAAAAGTTTTTACATAAAATTAAATTTGAATAACATACAAAATCAGATATTAACAAACTTTACTAAAACTTGCAATTTTCAATTAATATACCAATTCTCTACTTTTCTTTTTATTGTTCATATCAAATTTAAATCGGATATGTTTTACGATTCATTTGACACAAAATATATTTTCTAACGATTTCTCCAACTAAACACCTACTATATGGTATAGATTATATTATTTTTTTTAAAAGGTTAAAAAGTTAAAAATCACAAGATTTATCTATGGTAAAGTACAATAAGATAAAATTTGATAGACCTCAACTTTTAGATGCGTAATAACACTTTATTCCAATATTATCTAACATACAAAATTTGAAAGAAAATAATACTACTTACAATAGTATGAAAAAATTTCTATATTATTTCATTTGACACTATTCTATTCAAAAGTTCAAATTAAAAGATCTTTTTCAACAATTCTCCATCGAACATGTAACATGAAGCATCGATTATATTATTTTTTAAAGTTTCAAGTTAAAAATTGCAACATTTATTTGACACTATTCTATTCAAAAATTCAAATTAAAAGATCTTTTTCAACGATTTCTCCACCATACACGTACCATGAAGCATATATTTTATTATTTCCTAAAGTTCAAGTTAAAAATTGTAACGCTTATCTATTTTAAGAAGTCATGAGATAAAATTTGATACACGCCAACTTTTAGATTAGTCATGACAGTTTATTCCAATATTATCGAGTAGATCAATTTTGAGAAAAAATATAGTACTATTGTAGTATTTTACTATTTTCCATACTACTTTCCTCTATTACTTGTCCATAATAATATATTTTAAAAATAATGTGGAAGAAAATGCACAATACTGCATTAGTATGTACTTTTTCTCACACATATTTTATCACGTCACAAAATGATATATTAATTTACTTAATGAACTCTACATTATTCTTAAATACTACTATTGTGACAAACGATGAGTCGAGGTAGGTAATAGTAAGATTAAATTTTCATTGATATGTCAACATTTTCTATCAGTGTATCTATTGACTAAATATCGATATGAAGATCAAATCAACATTTCATTATTTCATAAAAGATTTTAGAAAATAAATTAACAAAATACTACTGAATATAATATAAATAATAAATATTTCAGCTTGTTTTAAAAACTCATAGATAAATATTTTTAAAAAACCTGTTGAAGAAAATATATTCTAATTATCCTTTTAATGAATTTTTCTTCTTATAATTTTTCCAAAAATATTCGATATTTTAAACTTAGGGTAATTGTTTTTTATTTCTAATTTTTTATACAATAAATTTATTGACCATGCGAATCAATAAAAAGTCAAGAATCTATCCATAGAAGGTGGTTGTCAAATCAAATTACTGAACATCCAAAATTTCGCTCATAGATGACCAACTCATAAGCAATAAAATCTGTTCAATAAAATTTAGTTTATGTCAGTTGAGCTATACTAATTTTTCTTACCTAAAATTTTTGAAAAACACAACAAATTATACAAATCGGGATAAAATGACCATCACATTAGGACTATGATAGAGATGATCATCCATGATTCAATAAAAATTAGATTTTAATTTGTTTGTGGGAACGAGTCATCAATCACTCTTGAGAAGGTCATTCATATAAAAATATATGATATTTATCCACAAAATTTCCATCGTGCCCACATTGAAACGGCGTCGTACGGGGACGATTATTCGAACAATTATTGGCAAATTTATTGGGGGAGTGGTTAGCCGTAGGCAGCCATTCTGGAACAGAGAAAAATACGTTGAAGTTCGTGTTTGTGGCCACCACACGTCTGAACCTGCTCCTTCTCTCTTCTTGGCTGCGATTTTCCGGCTTCAATCACTCGCCGATACTCACTTTCTTCGGTCATTTTCTCTCCCTCAAACGCTTCTGATCTTTCTTTCCTTCATTTTCGATGTCTTTCAATGTCAATTTTGTAGTTTCTTCATCTTCAAGCTCAAAAGAAAATCCGATTTGTAGGGTTACATGTAATCAGATACTTGCTTTCTAAATACCCCTGTTTCTGAAATTTCAGTGAGTGTGTTTCTATGCTATTTTATGCGAATTACTCTCCCGTTGCGGGAGCATGATGTATAATTGATTTTACTGCTGGAGAAATTCATATGGGCTTTCTTCTTGTTCTTGCCGATCGATGCATTTCTTTTCAGTTTTGTAGATTTTATTTCCTGTGCTTGGTTAGTGATTTGAAAAGTTTAATTAGAGATTAGGTGTTCAGGATCATCTCTCATTTGGGTGTAATGATATAGACTGTTTATTGGTAATCGGTTATAATTGTCAATCTCTCTTCGAAATAGCTGGACTCCGGTTGTCGAAGATTGACGGAGAATCATCTTTATGATGTGTTCTTTTTGTTTTAACGAGTTTGATTCAGCACTGGCTTCCTTGTGAGGGTGGTTATACCTCGAAATTTAAAAGCATGTATTTCTAACATCTAATATCTGAGGAGGAACTGGGGCGTGTGAATTAAGTAAAGTGACGTAACCATCATGGATTTGCTTAGTGGTAAATATGAGGCATGACCTTGATGAAAGGTAAAGAGGTCATGGGTTCAATCCATGGCAGTCACGTATCTAAGATTTTATATTCTACGAGTTTCTTTGACACCCAAATATTGTAAAGTCAGGCAGGTTGGTAAGATTAGTCGAGGTGCACGTAAGTTGGTTCAGACATTCATGGACACCAAAATAATAATAGTAATAATAACAATAATAATAAGTAAAGTGACTTTGGGGTAGGATCAAACTCCCAGGGGGTGGGGGAGGGAAGTTCGGCGTATGTATGGGACCTTTATCTTGTGAGATTAGTTGGAGTTCATATAAGATATCGATTACTCACAGTATACAAAGCAAATTGAATTTGGAGAGAAACTACTATGATTCGATTTGAACTGATATCTTTATGGTGTTATCTTTTGTAAAGTTCACTCGTGCCTTGCTTTTTCCTTTTGTGTCTTAGCATATGGAAGTTGATAATCATTTATCCTAGAGGGCATCTGACCTTTCTACTTTTTATCCCCTTTTGTTTCTAAACCCTATATTTTTGCAGGAAAACTCTTATTAAGAAACAGTAATGGAGTTTATATTAAGAGGAATGAATGATGAGGGATCTGAGTGCTACTCTAATGAAATGGACATTCAAAGATGCCCTTTCCTCAGAAATATCAATAAACCAACCTGCTTTTCCTTCTCCACCTTGAGTTTCACCTTACCGGTAGCTTCCTTATCTGCTCTACCCCTACACATGTGCAATGGCAGATCTGTTTTAGAAAATTCATTATATGATTTTGTAATTTCAGGTTCGGGGAGCGAAAGGGCCAATTTTTGAGGATGGTCCTAATTTTGACACAGCATTTAAGCTCTTTCATGGTAAAGATGGAGTTGTCCCACTATCTGAGAGAACCGGCTTTGAGAAAATATCGTCAGAACCAGAGACGGCTCCTCATTTCAACCCCTTGGCAGCAAAAGCTGCAACCATCAGTCTGTCAGCTTTTGGACCAGGAGGGCCATTCAGCTTCGGTAACTTCTCTGAGAAATGGAAGAAACAAAAGTCTGAGGCATCCAACAAGAATGATCATTCGTCAAAGGTAGACTAGATGTGCATTCTTCTTAACCTTTAAACTTGGGACACAAAGTTGGATCATCCATAGTACTTTTTCTATGGGATGCCTACTTACGTGGAGACTGAATTTCAGAATTTAATTTAATTTGCTTACGAAAATGTGATTGACGTTCAATTCTATTGCTAAAAAAGAACAAGAATTTGACAATGCATGAATATCTTGAATCTAGCATGTTTATGAAGGAAAGCTAGAAAATATGGGACTTGAACTTGTGAAACGTCACATGTGGAGGAGATAGTCTGATAATATGATGTTTGGAAGACATTTGCCCTGTCTGTTTCCTTGGGATTTGAAGGGTCCTAAATCCCATTGGATTGGAAATGAGAATTTTCGTTTGTCATCCGTTGAAATGGTCAAAGTATACCAGATTTTAAAGAAAATTATCTCATCAAAACAAAAAAAGATTTCTTAGTCAATTATTAATTTAATTTCACTAGGTTTCATTTTTCATTCACAAATTAAGATTTTAAAGTGTTCTCTTCTTGCCTGCCCCCTTTTTATAAAAAGATGAAAATGGTTATATTTGTAAAATTCGTATTTTCTTTTCGTTTCTCGCAAACAGTCCAAACAAAATTGTTTAATCAAATCAATTGCAGATGTTTCTTATTCCAAACACAACAATCTTAAGATCAGTTCTAGTTTCAGTTTGTATTACAGTTGCGTGCATGATTGAAGTTGGTAAGCCGTTGCTCATTGGCCTTCTTTCTGTATTTAGTTCATTTTTGTTTCTTGCATGTTTTCCAGAAAAAAGAAAGTTCATCCAAGCACGAGGCTCTGGGAAATGAATGGTTGGAAACAGGAAACTGTCCAATTGCTAAGTCTTTTAGAGCTGTTAGCGGAGTTCTCCCACTTGTTGCAACAGCTTTTCAGCTACCACCTGGTATGAAGCTTAAGTGCCCGCCTGCTATAGTTGCTGCTCGTGCTGCCCTCGCTCGTACAGCATTTGTAAAAAATCTGCGTCCTCAGCCCCTTCCTTCAAAAATGCTTGTCATTGCGGCCTTAGGCATGGCAGCAAACGTTCCTCTTGGTATATGGAGAGAACACACTCAGAAGTTTTCATTTTCATGGTTTGTGGCAATTCATGCAGCTGTACCCTTTATTGCCATGCTTCGGAAATCTGTCTTGATGCCAAAGACAGCCATGGCGATGACCATAGCTGCTTCTGTACTAGGGCAGGTTATCGGCTCGAGGGCTGAACGTATGCGATTGAAAGCTATTGCCGAGAAGGGAAAGGCAACAACAGTTATACCAGCACTAGAGTCTACTCCAAGCTATGAGTTAACCCAGGTGGATGCCATAGTAGGTGGTCGTTGTGGTGTAGAAAGAATGGTGTTTGATCCTCTCCGAAAGGATGGTAGGCAAACGTCTTCACCGGCAAATGTATGCTCGTAAGGTGACTTCGTATAGATACAAGCATATTACGAAATAAATGAAGTGCCATTGATATTGTTAATGGGACTGGACTTGTTATGAAATGTAGATTTAATAGATATTCAACCTTTGTCATGGCTGGCTATCATATAATGTTATGCATTACGCTTTTGAAAAGTTACCCTTTAGCTAAACATAAATGAAAAATCCTTATTAAAGACTGGTTGAATGTGAAAACCGATCTTGTAATGTAATCCCAGTTCATGTTGCCTTTTACAGAGCCCCTACAAGATGGCGATTATGGAATGAAATAGACCGTAATTATTGTGCACTGATATATAGTGAATTTCCGTGTATGATTTGTTGAGAAGATCTTGTGTTATCATAAGAGCTCTTTCAATCTTTGTATTTTCAACTCAGATTGATCAAATTTTTTTAGGTCCAAGTGTTCTTGTTTACTTTGAGCTATGTTCGAGGGTGCTTTTCCTCGTACTACAGGCATTTTTCATTCAAAATCATCACGGAGAAGACTAGTAAATTGGTCAAGTATTTAAAAAATATTTGGAAAAAGATAATAGATTTAAGGTTGTATCAGTTTAAAACTCCAAACTAATTGTATCAGCATCAGTTAAAAATCTAGACTGCCGTAATACTTTTCATCATGATTAGTTTGCTGTTAATTTTAAGAGTAAGAATAATTTTATTTAGATGATCTTGAAAATTTAAACTGCAATGTTTAATAGAGATCAAGGTATGTTGAACATGGCCTTATCTATTCAATGGTGTATCATGTGCCGGCCTAATGATGAACAGCTTTTCCAACATTACACGTTTGTCTGAAATTTTTGGAGTAAATTTTGCGGTGCTTTCAAATGAAATTTGGTGCCACCTTACATCCATTCTCTTAGGTCACCCTTTCAAGAATGCCAAAGATCTATGGTTGCTCAAAAGCTTTTTTAGGATCTTATGGAAAGAAAGAAACAAAAAAGTCTTCCAGAGCAAGGATCACTGGTTGAGCAATTATTATGTACACTTGTACGCACAAAAAAAAAATAATAATAAATAAATAAATAAATAATTTTAGAACAGAATTGTCACATGACAATTTGACAATTTCTTATTGGACAATTATCTGGACTGGACAAGGATAAGTGCAGTCCAAGCACTACCTAGCTATTTTGAAATTGCCACTTTGTCATCTGTTATATCCTGGTATAAAAGTTCTCTATCTTTTCGCTTCATTCTCAAATGCTTCCCTTATAAACAAGGGAGAATGCCTATTGTAATACCTTGGATTCTATAGCTTTCTTGTGAATTTCATACATTAAAAGATACTTTCTTGTCAAAATAATAATAGGGATCAGCCGTTTATGAATTAAGCTTTTGACGAAACTGCACAAAGTAAACAAAAAACTTTCACAAACTATTTATTTGATCAATAGACCAACTACACTATATACCATAGAGAAACTTGAGAAAAAATACGTGCAAAAGAAAACTAAAACACTGTACAAAGATACATTAACTTAGCAAAATATAAACGCAGCCATCAAAGGAAAATTACTACAAAGGTAAGTAGACTCCAAACTATGATTACAAATAGACTAAGATGCAAAACATAATTTCCAAGCAAAAGCTGTACAAGAAAATTTCAGGAACTCAGGCCCCAAAAAGCTAGCTAAGTCCACGCTTTCCACCTCGGCGCTACTCCTGCAACATCTTTTCTAATGAAAGTGAAAAAAATGAAACTAGGGATTCAAAGAATTTAGGAACTTCCCTGAGCATTATCTAGCCGTGAAGCCACTGTTACCGTAAGCTGGAGGGACAGTGGCCAAACCAGGGCAATCCCTAGCCCAATGCCCAGTTTGATGGCATTTGAAGCATTCACCAGAGGCACCACCAGAAGGGCCAGAAGATCGACTTGAGTACATCCCCCCTCCAACAGAGAGCACAGGACCGCTCATGATACTCGGGCAGTTCATTGAGCTGTGGCCAGAGCCTCCACAGCTGTTGCAGTATGTGCTCGAGTTAAGTGGTGTGGATTGAGAAGGCCTAGAGCTGCTGTACTGGTTCCCATACTGAATACCTTGGTTGGGTGTACCATATTCTCTGCCGACATTGGTAATATTTCGAATAGGTGACACGAACTGTCCACCACCAATATTCACAGATGCAGGGTCATGAAATCCAAGATTGTGTATGGCGCTTTCTGCCTTTGGGGTAACAGAACTATTGTTCTCTGCTCTGTGTTTTTCCATCAAATCTAGAAGAAACCTGGACTCCATCGAAAAATTAATGCTTTCTGCTTTCACCACTGTTGATCTTACTCTCTGTTCATCGCTAAAAGTCTCTTCCTTTATTTTCAACTTCATTATAAATTTTGTAAAAAGAACCTTACGGATGATTTCTGCAAATTTCTCATCATCTTGCTCTTCGTATTTCAAATAATACAATCTTTTTGCAGGTATGCCCATGATCTCCTCACCACCTTCTTGAAATGCAGTTACCCAAGTCAAGCCAGTATGATCCTGTATTTGCAGCTGCAGTATGTACCTGTAGTCACATTCGTCAACAGACTCATCACACCTGTCACATCTCCATTTTCCATCTCCATTATTTGTAACCTTTTTGCTACATTGTCGGTCCCCAATCATTATAGGACATGCTGTGTAACAGAAATTGTCAACCTTAATAAATGAAACAGTTGCACTAACCGTGATCCAATCTGGCTTTTCAGAGGTTCCTAACCTCTCATCTTTAATTTGAGATATGGTCTTACGGGCATCTGTTCTGCCCACACTGGCAACTTCCCTGGATAAAGAGACAGAAGGAGTACTCCTCCCTTCCTTCTCAAACCACTCTCTCAGCGTACGAGCCTCAGGGAAATCTGGCTCTACAAAAAGCTGACTTGTTGAAATGGTTCCCACTGCCTTCCCATTGAAGTCGCTTACTCTACTAGATTTCACAGCCAAAACTGGAAACAACCCCGAGTCACACATATTTTGCAATCTTTGCCCTTCCGCTTGACAGAAGTTTCCCCAAAGAGTCAATTCAACACTTCGGCCAGACATATCTTTCAACTGAAGGGATCTCTTCTGAGTCTCAGTACCATTTTTTCTCATTAGAGAAGTTGCAGGATTAATGGAAGAAACAACACCAATTACATCAACAACACTGTTGCTGTCCATGCCCTCAATCTCACTAATCTGATGGAAATGAAACTGCTGCTGCGGGATTGATTGGTCATCCTCAAAGCAAGGTTGGATTGTTGATGTGTTTTCAAGAACTATTTCGTAGTCATATTTGAGATGGTTATAGTTCTTTTGAGCAGGTTTCAAGCTTCCTTTAGAAATGAAGTAGACTTTACCAGATTCAATCTGGTTGTAAAACTGGTCAGCTACTGTATTGAAGCATGTTACACGTATTTCTCCACGGTATGCATCAAGTAAATCAAATGAAAACACTTTCCCATCACCACGAGGATTATTGTAGTGTCTGAGTTCTCCTTTTGAAGTAACTCGAGCCTTTATTGTCCACCTTCCTTGGTAAGGGTTCAGAGCAGAAATAGGCATTATCCTTGGGGCAGCTTCATTTTTCGCCACTGGTCCTCTGTTACTGTACAATGAAGGTGGCTGTTGATATGTTGGCTGAGGACAGGGATAAGAATTTAGAGGTGGCCTGGGAATATCTGATCCACTGTTGTGATATGCCATCTTCTGATTACCATATGATCCAGTTAAAGGAGATGGCCCGTTAAACCTTGTTCCAGGATCTGTCTTAGGATAAGGAGGAGGCACAACTGATGCAGAGAATCTTCCGGTCTCAGGAGGGTTAGAATAAGATCCCATATGCGGTACATGTGATTGATTCACTTTAGGCTGTTCAAGAGATGCACTAGATACATTCACCTTACCAATCATTCCACTGCCAGGTGAAGCCCCCAGGGCCCCCCCAGATGATAGGGAGTTTCCAATAAATGCACCTGTTGCCGATTTTGTTGCTGATACGGGCTCACCAATAATTCCACACATTTCCTCTATCACATCCAACTCAATGACAATTATAATCCTGTGATTGGAATTAACAAGTTATATGGAGCTTGTAAAATAATAACCCCCCTTAAAAAAAGGAAATTTAATATGAAGAAGAGTAAGAGAGCACCAACATGAACAATATGCATATATACATACATACATACATACATATATATATATATATATATATATCATCTCTTCAAAGGCAAATTCGGTAGATTTAAAAGGAGGAAGCAATAAAATGACCTTGATGCATGTGCTTTTTTGTAGACTCAGTTGAATAAACAACCGTTAAGACCTTAATATAAGGAATGCTGATGGAACCCTTCAGGCAAATTGTACACTAACAATTGAACAACATTAGACATCAAAAAACAACAAAATAATAAAACCAGAATGACTCATTTGGGTTGGAAACTAGAAATTAAAATGGTGCTTTCCTTTAAGAATGGAACCGGAGATTTACTTGAGAAGATTGAAAAGATGGCAGGCATACAATAGGGTCGCTACACTAGAAAAATTCTTAGTAGGTACGTCAAGGGGCCCTTGATCTACTATGTTTAAATTCACGACACTGGAGGACCCTTGCACAAGCTATGAAATGGATTGAGAATCAAGTTTTGTGAAGACAAGTGAGCCTTTTACTCCCTGCTTAACGTTTTTCATTCCAACGTTGTTTTCCCCAAAAACTTAAGGACGATCTTGATCAGTGAAGCAGTAGAAATTTGGGGGTGGTTTTCTGAACTATAATGACGATCATACAATGTAGATTTTTTGTACTCTGGGATGGTTATTCAGTAAATTTTCCTTCTCTCTTTCGATGTCTCTTCTCCAAAATTAGAGAAATAACTCACGAAATCCAAATTCTTCACCTAGTCCCTAGCTTTGAAAGTTAAAAACCACAGGATATAATGCAAAGAAATCAACCGTGAGAGATTTCTTATCTGCTTTACTCCTATTTTTCATAAATAATGTGACTTATCTCTTATCAACAGAAAACGAAAGAGAGAAAGGGGCAAAAATGAAGAGAGAGGTAAACTCCAAATATACACACAATCTGCACTCAAGTAGTTCCCAGTAATCAAATTTCGAAACTTAAATAAAGGAATACTAATTTCCATCTCTTTACACTACACATCGATTCCAAACTATCTTCTATCCAAAAAAGCAAACAAATATCGAAATTAACAGATTCAGTTAACCAGAAAAACTTACAGGCGTTCTTGAACGGGGTTACAAACATACTGCCGCAGTCGAACGATGGAACCTTTCTGTAACTTCCCGGACTTAACCAGTTCATTGAGCTGAGTGCCCAGCATTCCTTGCTGGAAATGGGTTCCATCAGAAACCAACAATCTGAACCTCTCGCTGCCCGATTGTTGCGAAGTGTTAACCAGTTTTAAGTCAATTACTTGTAGAATCGGCTGAAACGTCTCTGCAGACGATTCCCGCTTGCATATCACCATCACTGCTCCTTCCGTCAGCTTAGACGGCGCCATTGACGCTGCCATTTCAAGAAATGGTTACGAAACTCGAAGTCCCCAACGAAGAACTTAGTTCGTTCTTAGAAGATGAAAATTCAATCGGAGAAATGGGAATTGAATCCGAGAATGTGGAATCGACAGGAAGAAGAAGATTGGGGGAAAACGAGAGAGTATCAGTTACAGAAATTTAAAACCCTAGAAAGAAAATGGGGGAGCGCCATGAATTTGCGATGAAAACCGCGAAAATCTATTATTGTTATGGCCTTTTATGAAAATTCCAATTGTATCCCTTCAGCTTCCACGATACGCATCTCAACTCAATCGTGATTCCACGTGTCACACTGCCACGTGTAAAAGCTAGAATATAAATTTAAGGCTAAATTATACGAATGCCTCCATCTATGAAGTTTGTTTCAATTATTCCTTGAATTTTTTAAAATAAAAATAATAAATCTAAAAAATTTGAAAATTATTTTCAAAACAATTCGGGTAGGTCTTTGTGGTTGAATTCATAGACAAAAAATTTTAAATATACTTATTTAAATAAATTATCTAAATATATTGAAAAATAAATAAACAGAAGAGACATATAGTACATATGTGAACCATACATGTTATTTTCTTCCTTTCAACACAATATTCTTAATTTTATATATATATATATATATATATATTTGCTAACTTGAATCCACTAATATACTTATCGTTTGTGTTTAGATTTTGTTCATTTGAACAATGTATAAACTATATATATGTGTCTATGATTTTAGTAGCAAAAACTTTTCAAAATTGTTTTTAGAGAAGATAAAAGGAAATGAAATCGTATAAAATTTATGATTATAATTGAAACCAATACATTAGAGATGTTTTTATACTTTAGAAGTTATTTGTAATTTTTAGTATGGATTAACCTCTTAGTTATCACTCTTAATAGATGATTAAAAAAAATAAGCCCACCACTCGAAATGAAGAAAGACGACACTAAATTGAGCTTTTTGTTGAACTTTGAGGCAATGAAAACATAAGATGGTTAAAAAAAAGGTCACCAATAATATTTCACAAATCTAACTTGAGAAATTAGTAATTAAGAAATCTTTTGAATGGGCGGAAACAAAATAATTCGACAAACTGGTAGGATAACAAGCTATAGAATGAGCTATTAGCTTTAAGGCTTCAATCAAATCAAATATTTTGATGATAACAAACTCAGATTTTTTGTACTAATATTTTCAGAATTTCGGAGTTACTATCTTGTAGAGCTCGGAAAGACGATTCCAACGCAATTTGAATCGCTCAAATCGGAGTTCAAACGAGAAAGTTATAAGCAAAAGGAGATTGGATATGAAATCCAACGTGGCAGTGACACGTGGCACACAAACGGTCAAATATTGATGATGTGGCAACTGACGTGGCGGGTGACGTGACACTCAAACCGATCACTTTTTGTTGACGTTGCACATGACGTGGCAGTGACGTGGCGGTCGTGGACGAATGAGATAATGACAGGTGGCGATCACCCAACTTCACGTGCGGACGCGTGCGTGCACTGCACGTGCCTGCGGTTTCTTCACAGAATGCGGCGCGTGACGCTCAATCTCCTCCCCTGTGCGCTTGGTGCTCATATCATCCGACTATTTTTTATTTTCATTTTTATTCTCTTGTTTTCCTTTAATTTCATGATCCAATTTTCTCCAAATTCTCACCAAATTTCAGCCTTTTCAAATTTGATCTCCTTCCTAAATTGTCATCCTTCAAATCTTTTTTATTTTCCAAATCTCAATAATTCCAATTTTTTAATTCATCTTTTAATTACAAATCCTTTTCATTTTCAATTTCTCTCTTAATTACAAATCCTTTCCTTTTCTATTTTTATTCAATCTTCACCCTTCATTTGCAATCATATCCAATTGCCAAAATTTATCTCCTCGTCTATAAATTCAACTTGATTTTACTCTTCATTCATACACCAAAAGCTATTAAGTCTTAAGCTCTCAATTCTCTCTACTCTCAAATTCTTGTCCTCCTTGCTCATAAATTAGTCTAGAGTTTTTTTTGTGAGTTTTTTTTTCTGAGTGCTCAACTTGTGTATTTAGCCTTCAAGAGGTAATATTGTGAGGTTTTCTTTTAATTTTTGGGAATTGTATTAAGATGTGAGTACATCTTGAGTTATGAGAAAAAGAAATTGGTTTGATCCTGAACCAATAAAAAGGATCTTGGGTTTCTCTTTAGCCTAAGAAAAAGAGAGTCGTGTGTCGGTTTAGTCCTCACCTGCAAGAGGACTACTGAGTGAAATACCCAAGAGGAGTCTTGGAAAGTGGAGTAGGCAATTTGCACAACCACTATAATTCCCTGTGTTTTCTCTTCCTCTCTCTTTTATTTATGGTTTTCAATTTTTTGCTTCTTGTCTTAGTTATTTTTTAATATTTTATAATTGCATGATTTAATTTTTAGTGTGCTATTTAACTTTATCCTTGATTAAATTGTCTTTAAATTTGAAGTTATTATAGCTTGCATGATTTAAGTTTTGTCTTGCATAAATTTCTTTTAATCAAATTAGTGGGTTAACTTTATTGAGCATTGTTTGAAGATAAAATTATTTTTTTAAAATTTGTAGTCAACCCTATTCACCCCTCTAGTGTTGCCTTTAGATCCTACGTGAGCAACTTGATTTCTAACACGAGCACAAAATGAGAAAAGAATTATTGTTTCGTTGAAACTATAATATTTTAAATATTTGTTAAGTATTTATTAATAAGTTTAATTACAAGTTTAATCTTTTGAAATTTGAATTTGTATTTATTAAGTCCATGAATTTTCATGTCATGTCTAACATTTATTTTTTATTTTAAAAAAATATATTAATTTATTAATAAAAATTTGAATCTTATATCTAATAAAACTCCAATGTTTTAATTTTGTGTCTAGTAAATTCACAGATCCGAAAAACTCCGAATGAATCAATAACTTATTAGGTACAAAGTTTAAAATGCTTTCAAAAGTTCATAAATTAACATAGATACAACATCGAAGGTTTAAAAAACTAAATTTACAATTTAATAACTAATTAGAAAATTGGAAGATGAAAGAAAATCTTATATCTCTAAAAATAAATCATAATTTACATTTTAGATTAAAATACTGTTTTGGTCTATGTGATTTAAAACTTGTTCAAATTTAAACCTACATAGACAAAACAATTAAGCAAACAAGATATTGAGTTTGTAATCACACTTGAATGAACTTAAAAGATAATTCTAAATTATCGAATTAGATGATAAAAAATAAGCAATAGAGAACAAATAAAATAAGGTAATACTTGGGTTATCATCTTTGTACATGAAATATTTTAAAAAAAAACAGAGAGAAAAATAGATTTACCAATATGACATATTTATGATTGGACAATCTGATAAAATGTATAAAATAGGTACTCTTCGATATACACCTAAGTATTTTTTTATTAATAATGTATTAGAGTTCATAGTGATTGAATCCCAAAAAGAAATCTACGTCTAATGTAGTAAGCTTCTCCTTCTTTACTTGTAATGATAAGAATACAACCACTCATCCATCCTCTCACACCATCTTCTGCTCATCATGAAGAATTCTAACTGAATTCTATGACTAATGGGCTCAACCTGAAAACAGAAGACCACAAGTCTTCTAAAGCTTTATAAAATAGAGGAAATCTTTTATACTACGATAATATAGATAAATTTCATTATTCTTCATTTATTGTAGTCACGTTAATGCATGTTTAAAATTAGGATGAGATTCACTAACAAATATGTGGGATATATATAATATATAAAGGTAATTTATAGTGTGAACAACTAAAGTTATGATAATCTATAGTACTACAAACAAATTCCCAACATAGACTCCACATTAGGGTTGGCAAAATTCCCTGTGGGGCCCTAGATTGGGGCGGGAATCTTCGGTTTGATCGGGATGGGGTCAATGGAAAAAATTTTTCGGGCCCCGTCCGACCCCGACCCAATTTTATATAGTTATATTTTTAATATTTTATTATAATTTATATATAAAAAATAACTTATTTATATGTATGTTTTATAATGTATACTATGCTTTATAGTGTTGTAAGACCCAATATTGAATATATAAATTCTAATTTAAGTCCAAAAGTCAAGTTCAAACTTAAAATTTTAAAAGAAAAAATAAAAAAATCCCCGTGGAAAACGGGGAATGGGGTCCTGCAGGACCCGTTTCCCCGAAGGGGAATCTCCGCCCCCGTCCCCGCTTTCAAATGGCGGGGACAGGGGCAAGGATGGGAAATTTCCCCTATAGGGCCGGGGATGGGGACCCTCTCCCGGCCCGCCCCGACCCCGTTGCCAACCCTACTCCACATCAATAGCGTTAAAATATTTAAATGGATGTGATGATGTAGACCTCCGCATCATCCATACAAGTCAGCTTATAGAAATGGTCAAGGCAAGGCTAGCAATTTTATAACACATCTTTCAATAAAGCTTAAACTTAGTCATTAGAGTTCATTTTAATCAAAATTGGCTAAATTATAACAATAATTTTAAATACAATATGTAATAAATAATAATAATCTTAAATATAATATGTAGATATATTTTCAAAATTTATCGTGAAAATGCTAATAAATAACCCAAAATTTTTGAAAAAATAAACAACAAACCCTAGGAACTAAATATATGTTTATATTAGTAAATGTACTAAAATTGGACATTTTAAAGTGTATAAACTGGAATTGAACAAAGTTAAAATATTATTTTAGTTCATATACCTTGAAAGTTATTATATATCAGTTTCTTTACTTTCAATTATCCAATTTTAGTCGATATATTTCAATAAATCTTAAATTTAGTCTCCAATACTAGTTTATTGTTGATTTTTTTTATATATAAAATATTTAATAACATTTTTACAAGAAAATTTGAAAACATATTCACATATTGTATTTTTATACATGAAAATTATTATTATTAATTAATTTTGCTATAAATTAATTTTGATAGACTAAATTTGAGATTTATTAAAAGTAGGGGACTAAAATTAGATAATTGAAAATACACCAACTACAACTTAACAAATTTCGAAATCAAAGTATTGGCTAAAGTGATATTTCAACCTTATTTTTTAGAAGAAAACAATATCTTTTTTGTCTCTAAGTTTCCGCCTTTCAATATGGTTTTCATTGGGTTCATATGTTTCAAAACGTTACACTTTTAGTCATCAGATTTTGTATTTGATTTCAATTAGTCTCGATAAAGACAAGTAATTTGGATCAATGGGTGTCGTTTGGTTGCTTTCTTTTTTTGAATATATGTTTCAAAATGTTAAAGAGGTTTAAATTTCGTTTTAATTTGGTTTATAGGTTGAGATTTTGTTTAAATTTCGTTTTAATTTGGTTTATAGGTTGAGATTTGGTTTAAATTTCGTTTTAATTTGGTTTATAGGTTGAGATTTACGCTCTTAATCTTTTTTTTTTTACTAAATATCAAATTTTCAGTTTAATATTTATTTAAATAAATTTTAAAAGTTAAAAGAATTATAATTAATCAAGGTCACATTTACCAAACCATAATAAAAATTGGTGCAATCGTAATGAAATTTCATTGATGGATAAATTGTAATAAGTTTGAATCGCAAATATATTTGGATTGCCTTTGATTTCGTTTACTTAAAATTATGAATTTTATTACATTTACTGTTATTGTTATATACGAAGGTCAAACATTAATGGTAATAGAAACGGTAATAGTAAATATGTCAAAATTCATAATTTTTCCTATATAATAGTCACAATAATGATAATTATAACAGTCATGGTAATGATTGACATAATTTCTACATGCATTAGATTGAGCACACTCCACTCGTCAATCAATTTGCGTTTTTTATTATAGATTTTAAAGTGGGCCCATGTGTCATACGAATACCGAACACGAGTAAACAATACCAAAAGTAATCAAACGAGACCTACTTTTCACATTGCTATTGATTTATTACCTTTTCACTAAGTTAGATGTGACCTAAGTTTAACTATTTTTCATCACTATTAAAAGTAATTTTAAATTTTTACTTCATAATTATTTAAAATTAGTGAAAAAATCAGGTTAAAAATATAAATGATAAAATCTAGGGTCAAGTTAAAACAAAACTTAAATTTTAAAAATAAAATTGTAATATTTTGAAATATCCCAACTAAATTGAAATCAAACTCAAAATAGTTTGAAAAAATATAATTGGAAATGAAACTAAAATTTCATTTTATTTATTAACCATCGAAAAATTTTCGCTATAAATATGAAAAGGCCACGTGGCCTGTCGCCATGGAATTATAAATCTTTTTAAAGTTCTAATACATTGTCCAAACATTCATAAAGTCCAAAAAAGAAAAAGAAGAAAAAAGAAAAAAGAAAACAAGAAAAGAAAAGAGTCGATCGTCTCCCCTCTCTTCTGCAAAATAAAATCTAATCTTTCACCTGGTCAAAGGGACTCCGATCACCGGATAGATGTTTCCGGTGGCCGGAGCTATCGTCTCTTCACAACTTAGAACTTTGTGCCGTACATCACAGAAATCGGAGTGATTAGCTTTCAATTTCAGTACTCTGATGGATTCTGAGGACGATGAGGTCTCTACCTCTGAGAGGACGACGAAGGGAGGTTTTCTAGCTTTAACTATGCGATGGTGTGCCGCGCTTTTGCTTCCAGTAGTTTCATTTTTTTTTGTGACTCTATCGTTGAGTTTAGTTGCAATTTTTGTCGCCAATTCGTCAATTACAAGTCCCATTTCTTTGCGCTCTCAGTGCAAGATTGTTTCCAGCAGTGAGTTTTTCTTTTGCATCTTCTATTTTAGTTTGTTTTCAAATCAATTTTGATAGTTTTGGTTTTGGAAGTGACGAGGACGTCCTGCTGAATACTGAGTCTGAGACTATCTGACATTGAAATAGTAGGTTCTATCATCTAGGTGTTTATAATCACAGAATGATTTGTAGACTGTTCTAAGGTTGGTCTATATATCTTCTCGTGAATCTCGTGACTATGGATATAACTATTATTTTATTTTGTAAACAATGAATCTCGTTATCGAGTTAGCGGATGGAGTAATATATGTACAAACTTATCTTAGAATTGACTCCGTTTTCTGGATAATCTAAAAACTAAGTCAGATATCAATGACCATATAACAGAAACGACGGTATTCTGAAAGTGCAACATTATCTTCTCGATTAGGGGAAGTATTAGAAATTGTTTAGAGTTTAGATATTTTGATTCATAATAAACTTGGGGTTTTAACTGCTGTCAGCTCTCATTTCATATTCATGGTATTTCGTTATTCTTTTAGTCTTCTATGAAAAGAGGCAGTTGGCTTCACCACCTATTCTGAGTGATTTTTCTTTTGGCAGGTGTGGACCTTAGGTCATCTAAGGTTTGTGAACTTGGGCTACTGAATTATAAAGCCAAGAATGTTTTCTATCCCTATGAAAGAAATAAGTTTAGATGTCGTTATGATTACTACTGGGCGTCAGTGTTCAAGGTTAAAATGATTTATTCTCAGCTATATCTCTTTGGCATTTTTGCTTCAATACACAACTTAATACTTATCTTCTGGCAATAACCTTGTGCTATTATGAATTTGTTTATGAGACATCATACAATGACGTAAATTTCTAACCATGTTGAAGATTTGTGTTTCTTCTTTTCATGCCCACGACTCATCAATGAATTCTGATTTTTTTTTTTGATATATAGATTGCTAATTGATACCTTATTCTTTAATTATAGGGTTGCATTTGCTTTACATGTCATTTTACAATATTTATTGAGCAATATTATGGATTTAGTTCCTTTAGAAGTCTTTGAACATTTTTGGGAAGCAATGAATTATGGACACAACATGGGACTTAGATATGACACAACAATGACATGATTATGTCCCATTTTTAAGAAACTAGGACATGGACACCGCAAAGATACATCCAATAAATATAATTTTAAAAAATTATACACTTTACACATTATTGCTTTAATGATACTCAACTATGAAAGGCGTTTGCTTCTAGTAAAAACCTTTTTATTCAAGGGGGGGAGGATGATATTTATCCAAATTGTACTCAATGGGATGGGATACCGACTTACTTTCTGATTGTGTTAAACATTGTCTCTGTTTTCAACTTTGAGAAAACTATGAGCAATTTTCTATTGGAAAGAGTTGAATGAGGGAGGGGATGCTCGTCCAATTAGGTGGGAGGTAGTCTCATGGTTGATTGATCAAGATGGGTTGGGTCTAAGTAATCTGAGACTTTTTTACAAGGTTCTGCTAGCTAAATGGTTGTAATGATCGTTGTAATGATCCCATGTGGAATCAAACTTTCTGTGGCATGAGGTCAGTGCGATTAAGTATGGTCCTTGTCCTGTTTTAAGGCATTTTCAAAAAATTCTTGAGTCTCTTTCTTCAAGGAAGACTCGAGTTCACTTTTCTAGGAAAATTGTTGGGTGGCTAATGAATTGGTGTATTGCTTCTTCTTAATATGCCTATACTCTTAATATTTGGTGGAGGCTTGATACTTTTGGGATCAATACGATCATTTTATTTTTTACTTGATTAGGCCTACATCTGTTGTTTTTCTGTCAAAACCTAACTCAGAACGCAAAAGCGTTGGTTGAATGCAGTTAGTGCACCTTTTTTTTGGAGTTTTGGGTAGAAAGAAGGACTCTCCAAGGTGTCATAGGCGGTAAATTTGGGATATTATTGTCGTTGTTTCTTCTTCTTGAGCACTCTTTCCAAATGCTTGAGCACTCTTCTTCTTTTTTTTTTTTTTTTTTTAAACTTATGGGTTCCTTGGGTCTTCCATTTGTAGGTTCAGTAATTCAATCAATTCTTTGTTCCTTGCAAATTAAAAGAAAAGGAAATACAAAACCTCTGAATGTCTGATAGTGACCAACAAGCGTTTTTTTATTACTAATTCAATTCTCCATGCATATCCTCCACGCTCAAATCGTGTTATATGATAGTTAAAGTATACCAATGAAAAGTCTGAAGTAAGATCAGAAAGGAGACATCAGCGAGATGATCAGAATGGAGTTCCTAAAATTGCAAGTTTGAAACCTTATCCTGGTAATGCTACGGATGTGGCGCATTTTATGGAATAGTTACAAGTGTTGTAACTTGCTACAGATGGTCTGGTTCTAATCATTCATGTGGGGACGTGCGAGCGGGGACGTCCTATACAAAGAGTTTGTATAAGATCTGACCACGAAGTGTTAACATCTCGTTATATAACGTCGTTTATGACATAGAGTTCACTTCACTAAGATGACCATAAGTAACATGACCTCAATCCTGAGTGAGTTGAGAACTCCTGCCTTTGAGGGTGGTCCTTTGATTTGCATGGATGCGAGTGGCTAGATCGCCAACTCAAACCTACCACTTTGGGGATTCGTCTGATTTGGGAGCGGGGAACTCAACTACACAAGATGGAATTCACTCCTTCCCCGAAGCAAGGGTAAGTAGATAGATTGCTCCCTTAAGGGCTGATCTCGGGGCTTGAACGATGTGGCCACAGAAATAGTAGGACTATATTGTATTGTTCATTAGAGGGATCAGTGGTACTTAAGAAGTTAGATGTAACTACAGGGGCAAAACGATAAATTGGCCTAGTTGTACTTATGAGCATCTGTGAAGGGTTATCGTACTGTTGATTAGTTATATCCGATGGACACAGAAATATATCTGTGGTAAGAGAGTTCAGCTGTCAATCTTTAGTGGAATGCCTGGTAGTTAACGGATGGTGGATCTCGTGGCTAAAGAGTTTAGTCAGCTATTCACGTACCATTGAAGCTTCGAGTCATAGATCCATAAGGTCTCCTTAGTAGCTCAATGGATTCAAGTTGAGAATCAGTTTTTGGGCCAATTTGAAATGTTCAAATTGACAAGAGGGAGTTCGATTATATATGATGTGATTGAATTGGTTAATAATATATAATATGATTGACTTTATGTATGAGATACATTAACTGGAGGAAAATAGATATAAATATGATTTATATCTAATGGAGGAGAAAACACTATGGTTTATATGTGATATTAAACTATAGGTTAATGAATATAATATGATTATATTTATTATTATTAATTGGACAATTATGGGATAATTGGCTGCCGTTTTCTTCGTAACCATGTATTAATGGGAAGTTCCAATAAGTTTTCTTAACTGAAGAATAAAATGAAAATTGTTTTCATTTTGCAAGACATCATGTAATTTGCTCAAGAAAAGTGTGTGCTGCCTATAGCTTAGTAAACTGAGAGACTATACGATAGCTCGAATTTACTACACGATCGCATACATGCGCACACATCTTCTAAACGATCGCCTTCGTTTTACTAAATGATCGTATAGCGCCCGAGCATTTACTAAACGATTGTATAAACGATCGCTGCCTTTTTCCTACATGATCGTGTACTTCACCTAAACGATCAAACATTTTGTCTTTCCATTCTCCCACTTGCTTGATCGTTGTATACGATCTTCATATCCTCCTCCCCTCTACCAAATCTCAACAGAGCCCATTCTTTGGATTCTCACACCGAGAATACCGAGGGTTCTAAGTGGTGGTGTCGTCCCAATTTGCTTTTGTTCATGTGGAGACCGCCCATGAGGAGACAATCGGGTGTTGGTGAGCGATTAGCTTGACATTCCAGTGAGAGCGAGAGTACCTGTTCCCTTGGAGAGAGCGAGATTTGGGTGAAGAAAAGAGTCTTCAACTGGTACATATCTTTTCTCTCTATTGTTTATTGTTCTAAGCATGCCGGTAATTTACAGTACGATGCATATCTGTATGTTTAAATGTAAATGTGGTAATTCTGTCACAATGTATTTGGAAAGATTCGCTTTCGCTTAGAGGTACTATTGTATAAGGGTTCATTCAATTCACAACAACAAATATAAACATTAATTCTTTCTTCACCCAGTCAGTTTTCTTAACTGAAGAATAAAACTCCTCTATCTAGTCTAAAGAAATTGTATCTTGAAATGCATGAATATTAGATATGAGTTAGTTGTGAAGGGTTCTCACCCATAGTTGGATGCTCGCATGACACCCGTGAGGGCAAGCCAAAACGAAAGTGGGATACCTGGAACAACGCATGGGTAATTAAAAATTCATAATTTTTTTTTATCCAACATTTATCTTAAAAGGAGCATCTGACGCATTACTAGTTTAGAAAAAAGGGAATGTTTTGAGAAACGAAAGGAGTTGTTGATAAAAGGCCTGCTGCATCTGAAACTGAACATTAGTCCTTTTAGAAAAGAGTCAATTTGAGTTACATTTTCTAAACTCTTGTCTCAAGATTATGACTGAATATGATGAGAGGCGAACTCTGTACACTTAAGACAAAGGAGATAACAAAGAATTATTTTGGAATGCTCGAGGACAAGCATTGTTCAAATTTGGGGGTGGTGATAACTTATAGAAATACAAGTTATTTTTGCTCTTAAGTTGGAACAACTAAGGTTTTTAATGATAAATTCTCCTCATTTTTAGTAGAAACGTATGGAATTACTCAAACATTAGCAAACTCATGCAAAAGAAGTTTTATTACTAAATATTGCGGCGCTAACGCATTGTATTGCAAGATCTTTGCAGAAAGCTAAAGCATAATCAAGAAGTGCCACAGGGAAAGCTCTAACGCATGGGCCATGCGTCAGAGAGAATTCAATGCAGAGAAGATACATTGATCCAGGCTGATTGTGTCACATCACCACTTGCAGTATGGGCATCTACAGCAGGCGGCATCTGAAAAGCTTCCAAGAGTCAGGCGGCTAACCAGGGCATGGACTTTAATGCTGCCCATTCACCAAGTGGACAAGACCAACGCCTATAAATAAATGAAGTCGCTCCAGAGTTCGCAGACAGTTAGATAGTACATAGAAATTTATCAAGACTCTCACTCTCTAATTAGCATAGTCGTAGTTTAAGCTGTGCTGTGGTGCCAAGACAATCAGAAGGGTTGAGAACCACCACCATCATCGGTCAAGGAGCGGAGGAAGCCAAGCTTGAGAAAGACACTTCGTCCAACTCCTATACAAGTGATTGTACACAACAGAATTGAGCCAAAGATTTACAAGTACTTCTGGTGCTTGACTCAGTTCCTTTTATCTCATTTATCACTTTCATTGCATTTGATTGAATATTGCTTTTGTAAAGACAATTTGCTTCTTTATAAAATTCATATATTTGATCTATCACATTTTGCAATTGTTTATTTTTGTTTATGTTGAATTGCATTTATATTTTATGCAAAACTTCATTTCAACGCTTAAGCCAACTTGTACAATTGGTAAAAGCCATCTTTAACTTAGATTGTTCAAGAGAATAACTAAGCCGCATCAAGTAGGACGCCTAGTACATCTAGAGATAGACTTACTGGTGTCTATTGCATTCTGTGTTAGACGCATGCATCCTAGAGATAGGTTTTGTATGTTATTCACATTGAGAAGCTTTGAATAAAGTTTAATGCATAAACAAAGATAAGCAAATCATCTCATCTCTCATCACAATCAAATTCTGGTTTGTGTACACTCATCTTAGACCGACGCATATCACTTACAATAAAAAACCATTTTCGCATGATCCATTTAATCACTACTAAACTCTTTTGTATCTTCTTGCACAGGCATAACACTTTAGTGTAAATAATACATTTTTCTCATATTATTTAAGAAAACCCCTACAATAACTACAACGCAAAGGTCTGCGTTTGTTTAACTGAATCCCCGAGTTCGACCTTGTACTTACCAGGAACCTAAAATTGGATTTATACTTAGGTCTGGTTTAGGAAAACTTGAACGTCATTAATAGGAGTGTCATACGTTCTGATTGCATATCTTTAACGTACCAACGCATTAAACTCTTAAACACATCAAAGCATCAATGCCTCCATTTATACTTAGCACTTATTTTTCCAATTTAATTTTATACAATACACTCCTTGCTCGAATCACGATAGCAACGAACACCCCCCCCCCCCCCCAACATAATTATTTTTCCCTTCCCTCCTCCCTCCTCCACTCACACATTCACACACTGAAAAAAAAAAAAACATAAATACTCATAATCCCCCTTCCCCTATCTCCATGCAAAAATTACAAAATATTTAGAACTATATCACCAATCACAATCAATTGATGAAATTACTATATACAAGTTAAAACTAATTTGACTAATATGAACATAAGTTGAACTAGTGCAATTACATTTCCAAAAGAAGAACTTCCTTTTGTGATTCTTTCTAGAAATTCATTCATTTGACCGAATCTTCTTTCATACTCTTGACATTGACTTTCTAATACTTCTTCCACAGTAGCTCTATTTCTTTCATTCTCTCGACATTCACTCTTCATAAGTTCTTCTGTCTTTACAAGGCGTGCCCCTAGTGATTGGACATAATCTTGTGAGTATGTTTCTTTTTTACTTCGAGGTGGTTTTGGTCCATATCCCATCCTTTTAATATCTGTATTTTTTTCCCTAAAATGGTCACCATAATTTCTTCATCACTCATTGGCATACTTGAGTTTTCTTGCTCTAGTTTTGAAGCAACAATTTTCTCATATATGATCCAAAACAAACAAATGTCATAAACATCAAAATATTTGAAATTAATATTATTCGTTAAAACATTTTAAATAATACTTACATAAACTTCACGTATTGCATCGTCAGTCCATCCTTTGCAACAGACCAATGAGTTTGGTGGAAGATGTCGATGGGACTTAAATAAGTGCCATCATCCCTTATCTTCAAGAATAATACTCAATATTTGTAAGCAATATAATATAAATGACCACGGATAAAATATAATATCATACTTTTTCAGCTCACTTTCTTTCAAAAATAGTATACAACCATTCTTGCAAGCATGTATGCATGTATAACCTAAAACCAAGTCACACAACGTCTTTTTTGTTTCATAATAACATTTTGGCATTTTGGTACCCTCAGATAAAGCTTCTTTAATATAATTTGTTTGAAACATGTTTTTTTTTTTAGTCAGTGAAGTCTCACTTTAGTCAATTTCATAAAAATATGGCAAGTACATTAAGTTGATAATTTTTAAATGAATAAAATATCAAAATAGACTTGACTTTTGCTCAAAATTTCCTTTGTTTTAGAACCAATCTTTTTTTTTAAAAAAAAATATACAAAATTAGTCAGACTATTGAAACTAGATTTGGGACCAAACTGAGCCATGGTTATGGGAAGAACATGGAAAGCTTATCTCCAATTCATCTACATCAATATGTCCACTCAATTACATTACCCATCTTCTTTATTAAAGGTCAATACCTACATGAATTTGGTCAGTTCCACTCCTACAATAATCAATCCTTAAAGTAATAATTTTGTATATCAAAGCCTTTGAGATAAATTTGAGCAAGAAACTTATAGAAATTCCACCTCCATTAACTGGATTTAAGAAATAGAGAAGTAATTAAAGGCGAATGGCGAACGAATACAACCTTTCTGGCTCATGCAATGGGGAACAACGGACAAACTCCCTAGTTTTAGACGAAGGGCGAAAACGATGAAAAACCTCCCAATTTCAAACGAATGGCGGGCGAACGATGAACGAGCTCTCCAATTTTAGAAAAACAATGGACGAACGATGAACGAGCTCCCTAGATGACAGCGAATGGCGGATTTTTTTCTTTCAGAAAAACGATGGACTTGGGTAACAAAAAAGAAATGGAAACCCTCACTTTCGGGTGAATGAAAGATAGAGTGAAAAAGAAAAAAGGTTTGCGACGAATCAAAAATTCATTGCAAGATGTGACGAAAGTGACTATTGTCACATGTCCTCATGTGCCAAAACTCTCGTTCAATGAATTGAGCCTACGACTATAGCCCAATTCGTCGCAAAGTTGCCTGCGTCGATTGAAATTTTCGTCACATCTGGCAACGTAGTCACGATGAAATAATTTTCATCACTTATTGCAACGACGATTGTGAAAGAGTTACAAACGTGATAGTGGAAGAAATTTGGATCGAAACCACTTTGATTACATTAATTTCATGGATTAAGCATACTAGTATAAAAAGGAAAATATGGGTTTCAAGAACACCAACCTTTGTAGCTCAAAATTCTCTCTAATCACTTGATGATTTTGATCACGAACACGTCGTGGACCACTGTAAGATTCTTTCCCATTATTTCTCGACCTTAGAATGGATTCTGGCATCTAAAATTGTGATGAATTTTGAGGAATTTTGGAGTTTGGATGTTCTTGGTTGAAAGAAATTTGAGAGAGAATTTTTCATCAATTTATCATCAAAATCACCTCTTAATCTCATCTTCTTTTATTCTATTTATAGAAGAAGCTATGAATGATAGGATTAATAACAAATTGATAACAAATTTATCAATTTATTTGGTGAAAATTATGTGGCAAAATGTGGCTTTTGAGAGTGTTTAAGTAAGGAGATTAGTCAAATATCCAACCAAATCCACTAAGTATTAAAATGAATTTCTTAAATTCAATTTTTTAATTTGAATTCTCAAAACACATTTTGGATTTTAAAATTAAAATTAATTTAAATATTAATTTTAAATAAATCAATTTTAAATAATTAATTAAACCTTAAATGATAATTAATTAAACATTTTAATTAATTTTAATTAATTTAATATCAAATATTAAATTAATATTTTCACACCTAATCACAACTTCTCTCAAAATCAATATTTAAATCGAATTTAAATATTTCCAATACTTCTTATGTTTTTAATTCATAATTAAATAACTTTTTGTTTAAGTATATCATATATAACTAACCGTTATCTCTTTAATTGAATTTGAACATTTCAAATTCGCTTATCACATTACATTAAGGATTATCTCGATATGAGCTAGCAGGGGAACCTAATGGATCTATAGATCATGAGCTCCAACAGTCTGAGTTTAACCAGCTAAACTCTTTAACTTAGTTGACCAACAATCGTTAACTATTGGGACACCCCACTAAAGTCCAGTAGTTGCACTCTCTTCACTATAGGTATATTTCTATCCACTTAATATAACCCTAATTGGTAAGTCAATCCTTCACATGTTGATCGTAATTATAACTGAGTCAAAATTATCGTTTTACCATGTAATTACTTTTTGTTCCTTAAGTTCCGTTGATTCTCTAATGAACAATTGGTTAGTGATCTAACCACCAAATATAGTCCATCTCAAGCTAGCGAGAGAGTGGGGTCTCTTGTTCAAGACTCGAAGACAACACTTAAGTGAACAACCTTTCTACTATCCTTAGAAGCAGGTAGGAGTGAAATCCATCACACACCCTATGTTCCCAACTATCTACTCAGTCTTACCCTTGAAATGGAGGACTTATTAAGCGTCAAACTTAGGCCACTCTCACCCATGAAAATCTAAGTATAATCTCGAATAGACAAGAGTGCATAGTTAGCTCAAGATTTAGATCGAGTTACCTAGGTCATCGTATTGAAATAGTCAGTCTTAACAGTAAACGACATTATAAAGTAAAAGTGACTATTTCGAGGTACGGTCTTATGCAAACTCATTGCATAGGACACCTCCACTTACATGTCTCCACATGAACGATTCAAGATCACATCGTTTGTATCAAAATACAAAGTGGGTCGTGTCCAATAGTGTTTTCAAGATAAGGTACCCAAACTTATCCCTATACTATAGATCATTTTTTGCTATTTGCTCGAACTTGATCTATTTTTATATCTTTACATAAAGTCCAAGTATTCATGATATAGCCAAGGGTTCTTAGTTTATTGGATTCAAGATTACAAATCACTAAATCAATAACAATTTTATTGAATATAGAACATAAAACCCAACATACTACCACTTGGACTAAAACTCCAGCGAGATCATATATATGTGTATATATATATATATATATGTAATGCTGAGTTTAAGATAGAAAAACATATAAATACAATAAACTAGGGCATATACCCATGTCTTCTTCCATTTGCCCTAGATTATACAACTTGTAATCCTAGACTCACTAGACGACCCTCAAACACTTTACTCGTGAGGGCCTTTGTAAACGGATCAACAATGTTGTCTTCGACAACAATCTGTCTCATAATAAAATCTCCTTGTTGGACATCTCTTAGATGAGATGATATTTTCTTAATGTGCTTCTCGCGCTTATGGCTTTTGAGTTCTTTGGAATTTGCAATTGTTTCACTATTATCACATTAAAAGGTGATTGGCAGATGCATATTCGAAACCACTTCCAAATTCGTTAAGAACTTTTTAAGTCATATAGCTTCCTTTGTTGCTTCACACATAACTACATACTCAGCCTCCATGGTGGAGTCAGCAATACAACTTTATTTGATGCTTCTTCATACTATTGCTCCTCCATTCAAAGTGAACATTGATCATAATGTGGATTTCCTTGAATTCTTATCAGTCTTAGAATCATAGTCAATGTATCCTATAATGATCAGATCCTTAGTATTATGCACGGGCATATAATCCCTTGTTCTCCTTAGATACTTGAGGATATTTTTAACGACAGTCCAATGATCATATCCTGGATTGGACTGATACCTGCTGACAATTTCCACAGCATAACACATATCAGGTCATGTACATAACATGACATACATCAGACTATCCCTGCTAAAGCATAGGGAATTCGTCTTATATCTTCAACTTCTTGAGGTGTTTTAGGACATTATTCCTTTGATAAATGAATTCCATGTCTAAAGGGTAACAAACCTCTTTTGGAATTCTGCATCTTATATCTGGACAACGGTTTATCAATATATAATGCTTGAGACAAGGTTAACATTCTTTTCTTGCAATTTCGAACAATTTGGATTATAAGAACATATCGAGCTTCTCCCAAATCTTTCATTTAGAATTGGGTTGCTAGCTATTGCTTAATGTCAATCAGGTATCCTACATCATTTCTAATGAGTAAGATGTCTTCTATATAAAACATTAAGAAGGCTATAGTAGTGTTGACAATTTTCTTGTAGACACAAGATTCGTCAACATTCTGTTCAAAGCCATAAGATTTGATCACAGCATCAAACCTTATATTCCAGGAACAATAAGCTTATTTCAACCCATAAATGGATCGTTCATGAAGGAAATCTAAACATAGATATCTAATGAGCAGAAGCGGATCGTTCCAAATCCCATTGAGTAAGAACACGACAATTACAGCCTAAACACAAATGATTATGCATATACTATAAATTACAGCATGCTTCTTATAAACGATGAACAAGGGATAGAGTATGCAAACCTTTGAAGAACTTTTTCTTCAAGTATCCCTTGATCGATCTCCAATGCGTCCAAAGAAGTACTCGAACACACGATCAGTACAGCCAACAACACGAATTGAAAAATCCTCGAACTAAACAAGAACACCACCATAAATGTTTTCCTGGTATTCTTGATGTGAGAATCCAGGAGTTGTGGGCTTTGTGTGACTTTGGATAGAGGAATGAAGGAGGAAGACAATCGAGCAAGTGGGAGATGGCTGAAGTCTATCGCATAGACTATATACTCGATCGTTTAATAAGAAGAAGGCTATCGTATAGACTTTGCTACTCGATCATGTAGCAACGAGTGAGCGAGTAACTATCGTATAGTAAACTCAGTACTCGATCGTGTAGCCTGTGAGACACTATCGTTTAGTAAAACGTTTTTACTCAATAGTCCTTTCTTTTGTCAAACGACACAAATGAATGATTTCTGATTTTTGAAAAACGGTTTTTCTTTTTATCTCACATTTACCATAACTTCCAATAACCTCCCACTCAATCGGTTATTAAAGAAAAAGAATTAATTATCATATAATTAATATATTATAAATAAATATGATAACCAACTTATCATATTATATTTATAACTTATAGTTTTAATATTTCATCATATGAAACAAATAAACTAGAGTTCTTTTTCTATATTATGGTATTTAATATAAATCATATTTATATTAATTGCCCTTGTAGTTACATCTAACTCCTTAAGTACCACCGATTCCTCTAATGAACAATAAGTCATAGTCCTACTGTGACTGAGTCCTCTCTTCCAAAGAGAGGGTGTGGTCACTATGTTCAAGAACCGAAATCAACCCTTAAGGGAGCAATTTATCTATTTACCCCTACTTCAGGGAATGAGTGAATTTTGTCTTGTGTAACTGAGTTCCTAACTCTCCAATCAGACAAATCCCCAAAATGGTAGGCTTGTTGAGTTGGAAATCTGACCACTCTCACCCATACAAATCAAAGGACCACCCTCATGAGCAGGAGTTCTCAACTCACTCAGGATTAAGGTCATGTCACCGTGATCATCCTAGTGAAATGTAAGTCTCAATTATCAACGGCGTTATATAAAGAGACTAATCATTTTGTGGTTAGATCTTATACAAACTCGTTGTATAAGATATCCCCGCCCGCATGTCACTACATGAATGGTCAAGATCAGACCATTTGTAGCACTTTATAACACTTGTAAAATCTACAAAGTGGGTCGTATCCGTAGTCTCACCAGGATAAAGTATCCCTCCTTTATCCTTATACTACAAACCATTCAGGTTATTACTTAAGGCATGATCCACTTGTATGTCTCCACATACATGCTTAAGTTACATGAAATAACCACGGATCTTAGTTTACTGGATTGATTAAATGCTTATAAACTAACTCTTATTTTATTAAAAAAAATAATATGTTCACAAAGTGTTTACAAACTACGAGACTATCAGGAGAATTAAGACACCAGTCCCAACAGTTCAAGCTTATAAACCTCTTGCTCTTGACCCTGTTTTTAAACCCCTCTAGTTGAGATATATAGATACATTCTTTGAGATTGTCATTCAAAAAGGCTGTCTTGACATCAATTTTCCAAATTTCATAATCATAAAACGCGACAATGGATAAGAGTATTCTAATTGACTTTAGCATGACAATAGAAGAGAATATTTATTCGTAGTCCACCCACTCTTTATAGATATAACCCTTTGCCACTACTCGAACTTTAATAGTTTGTACTTTACCAGCTTGGTCTATTTTCCTCTTGTAGATCCATTTACAACCAATAGGTTTTACACCATTTGGTTGATCTTCAAATTCCTAGACTGAATTGTAGTTCATAGACTCCATTTTGAGGTCTATGGCTTTGATCCATTGGTCTCGGTCTACATCATTCATTGTTTGTTTATAGGTCAATGGATCCTCAACACCATCATCAAGTATGACGATTTGATTTTTCGGTAAATCTAAGTAATGGTCAGGCTGATGAACAACCTGCCCACTACGTCGGAGCATTCTCAATTCTTGAGATGGATGTGACTGACTAGAAGTGTTGGTTCGATCTTATTGACAACTTTTATTGATTTATCTATAGCTTCTTCAAAAATTTCACTCAATCATAGTTTACTACGAGGTTGATGATCTCTCATATGGTCTTCCTCTAAAAATGTAGCGTTTGTCAATACAGACACTTTGTTTTCTTGAGGATCGTAAAATAGACCACCTTTTGTTTCTTTGAATATCCTACGAATAGGCACAATTTTGAACGATGTTCTAGTTTTTTAGGGTTTTATACTAATACATGTGCAGGGAATCCCCATATCCAGAAATTATGTAAACTACCTCTATGCCATCTCAATAACTCATAAGGTGTTTCAGAAACATTTTTAGAGGGAACATTGTTCAAAATATAAGTTGTAGTCTCTATTACATATCCCCAAAATGAATCAGGTAACAGAGCATAACTCATCATTGATTGAACCATGTTTAACAAGGTTCTGTTTGTTCTTTCCGGTACACCATTTTGTTGTGGTTACCAAATGCTGACGATCGAGATTGGATTCCATGTTCTATCAAATAGTCTTGGAATCTCATATCCATATATTCTCTACCTCTATCTGATTGAAGTATCTTGATTGTTATATCTAATAGGTTCTCAACCTTAGCTTTATATTCCTTGAATTTTTCAAGGGATTCAAACTTATGAAGCATTAGGTAAAGATAGCCTACCTAGAATAATCATCTATAAAATTGATGAAATATTCATATCCTCCTCGTGCGTTGACATTCATCGGTCCACAAATGCCTGAATGCACGAGTGCTAAGGGTACTTTGGCCCTAAGACCTTTTCCAGTAAAAGATCTCTTGGCCATTTTACCTTTAATACAAGACTCACAAAGAGGTAGAGAGTTATCTTCTAACTGATTTAGGAGTCCACTTTTAACCGATCTCCCAATTCTATTGAGATTTATGTGGCCAAGTCTTAAGTGCCAAAGATAGGTATTAGAAGAAAATTTATGCCTTTTATTATGAGTTTCAGATGTTTTGTCATACCCTTCCCAAGATTATCCTCTTAATCCCAGAAAGATATGAATGCAACAATTGTCAAGCCTCTTATGATAACAACTGTCCAACAATCTTCTCGAAACCTATAATCTTAGCACCTGTTAAACCTGATTAGCAGTTTATAATTCTTTAGAACTTAACACATAATTTTAGCAACAACTTTAAACATATAATTTACTGCTAACCAGAAATATCAACATCAACATATCCAATAGATTCATGAACTAACTTAAATACAAGATTCATGAACTAAACTTAAATACAAGATTCATCCACTTTATTTTCCTACCCCTTGGCATGGACATAAGAACCAATAACAAAACATTATGAGCCACCTAAACTACAATATTCCGTGAAGGAAATCAAACACGAGGATTTTCATAAGCAGCGGAAGGAATCGTTCCAAATTTCATTCGAATTGAACACAAACATTTACAGTCTAAAATGGAAACTAACAAGTTATGCAACAATAGAAATTACAACATGCTAAAAGATGATACGAGGGATAGAGGATGCATACCTTTGAAGAATCATTCTTCACGAATCCCTCGTGCGTCCAAGACAGACCTCGAATGCAACAAACAGAACACAGCACGAACACAGCCTCCACGAAACCAATCGAGTCTAACTCGATCCATGAACTGAGTGAGGACACCACCACAATGGTTACCTTGGTATTCTTGGTGTGAGAATCTAGAAGTTGTAGGCTCTGTATGATCTTGGCTTGAGGAAGAGACTGAAGGTTTACGATCGAGTGGATGATCGAACAAGTAGAAGATAAGATGATGTCTATCATATAGATGATGTGCTCGATTGTTTAGTAAACGGTAGCCTATCGTATAGACTTGCCACTCGATTGTTTAGCTACGATCAAAAGGTCAACGATCGTATTGTCAACTCTTAAACGATCGTTTAGCTACGATCAACTGAATGACTATCGTATAGTCAAAGGTAAGTGATCACTTAGCTGAACATGTAGTCTCTCAAAGCTATCGCTTAGTGAAACTCTTTCACTTGATAGCTTATCCGTGAGTTCTTTCCAAATGAAGTAACTTGTAAATTTAGGAAAACCATTTTTCCTTTTATCTCACGGTTACTATAAACTTCCAATAACCTCCCACTCAATTGGTTATTAGAGAAAAAGAAATTAATTATCATATAATTAACATATTATAAATAAATATGATAACCAACTTATCATATTATATTTATAACCTATAATTTTAATATTTCATCTCATGAAACATATAAACCATAGTTCTTTTTCTATTTTATGGTACTTTATATAAATCATATTTATATCAATTCCTTCATTTAATGTATCTCATACATTACACCAATTATATCATATATAATTGAGTTTTCTCTTGTTAATTTGAACACTTCAAATCAACACCAAAATCTGGTTCTCAACTTGAATCCATTGAGCTATCAAGGGAACCTTATGAACTTGTAGCTTAAAGCTCCAACAATACGTGAATAACTGACTAAACTCTTTAGTCACGGGATCCACCATCCGTTAACATTCGGACACTCTATCAAAGACGGACAACTGCACTCTTCTTACTACAGATATATTTCTGTGTCCATATTAACCAATCAACGGTGCGATAACCCTTCATAGATCGTTCGTAAGTACAGTTGGACCAATTTACCGTTTTTCCCCTGTAGTTACATCTAACTCTTTAAATACCATGATTTTTCTAATGAATAATAAGTCATAGTCCTACTATGACTGGATCCTCTCTTCCAAAGAGAGGATGTGACCACTATGTTCAAGACCCGGAATCAGCCACTAAGGGTGCAATCTATCTACATGCCTCTACTACGGGGAAGGAGTGAATTCTGTCTTGTGTAATTAAGTTCCCAGCTCCTCAATCAGGCAAATCCCCAAAAAGGTAGGCTTGTTGAATTGGCAATCTGGCCACTCTCACCCATACTAATTAAAAGACCGTCCTCATAGGCAGGAGTTCCCAAAACACTCAGGATTAAGGTCATGTCATCTATGGTCATTTTATTGAGATGTAAGTCTCAATTATCAATGGCATTATATAAAGAGACAAATCATCTCGTGGTCCGGTATTATACAAACTCTTTGTATAGGACACCCCTGCTCGCATGTCTCCACATGAATGGTCAGGATCAAACAATCTATAGTAGTACACAACACTTGTAAACCTCTACAAAACGGGCCGTATCCGTAGTGTCACCAGGATAAGGTGTCCCTCCTTAATCCTTATACTATAGACCATTTAGGTTATTACTTAAGGCATGATTCACTTGTATATCTCATATACATGATTAAGTATACATACAATAACCACGAATCTTTGTTTATTGGATAAGAGTAAATGCAAATAAAATAACTCTTATTTTATTAATAAAAATGTGTACAAAGTTTACAAACTACGAGATTCCGGGAGAATTAGGATACCAATCCCAACATTGTAATGAGAAAGGAAAGCAAGGTTAGCACATTTCCATACTTGAGGTTGTCAGGCATAGGGAGTTTGGAGGGTCTGAGAAGTGACTGACTAATAAAACTGGTAGGCCTTGGGACGTTGACCACTACTTAAGGAGGAAAACATTTTTAAAAAGTGAGCTAAAAAGCCAATGAGTGAGTATCTTAAATAAAACATACTTTAAATCATAGTTAACATAAACATGCTTATCAAAAAGAATTTATTAAAACATATTCAGGATTTTAAAATGGAACTAAAATCATAAGTGTGCATCATGTAAAAGAAGAGAAATCATGAAATAATTTATTAGAATTTTTCTGAGACTTCACTACTTCATTGCCTGAACATGTGGGAGAGCCATTTTGCTCAATCCCTATTAACCTTAGTAGAGAGAGGGCCTTTTTGTTTGATCTCATCAACGTTGATAACATAATCGTACGTGCACGTAGGGCTGAATTGGGTCTTGATCACCTTACCATACCTTCGGTGCCAAGGATCCCTAACATTACTAAAATCTGGGTTCCTTACTATACCTTCGATAGTAACATTGGAGTAGGGTTTGTACAAGGCACAAACATTTGAACATTTAAGAACATATACAAAATATGCATATTTAAAATAATCATACCTCATAGTTTCATGTCAATACATGGTGCCTTGTAAAACATGGAATATACTTAATCAATTTCATCATGCAATAAAACATGGCATAAGCTTAATGGAAAACGCATGCTAAACTCTTAAATAACTTCATCATTTAAAAACATGGATCATGTGGTCAACATTCATTATAAGGCATGCATTAATGAAAATCATTGTATAATAATCTCATATAAAAGGGTTTATGCGTTAAAACCATTCATAAAACTAACATTGGAAAAACATTTATTAAAGTTTGTCACTCATTGTTTTAAGCTACTTATCCAAGGGGTTGTACGCCTCAGCAATTTGTGTTTGCCCTAAAAAGGAAAAATCCCTTGGTCAGTATACTTATCTCCATTTTGAGCTCAATGCATAGTTTATCTTTATTGCATACCAATAGTCATTGCATCATAGCTAAGTTCGATGCATTTAAACTATCATTAATGCATCAATTATCCTTGGCCATCTTACTTGATAACTTGATGAATAATTGAGAATCTTTTCCCAAGATGCTCGGTTAAATGCTGAAATACTTCTCAATCTATGTGTGACATACTCAAATAGCCTTCGTTGTGGATTGGCTATGTTATACGCATCAACGCATAACATCACTGAGTCAGCTGCTTGCTTATTCTTCATATGCAGCTACTTGCTTTTTCATCCACAACATCATTCCAAATTCAAACTTCCAGACTTCATAACATTAATTCCCTTATTATTTAAACCAAACTCCTTTCAAAGAAAATGCTCCTAAACATCTTACTTTTGCTTACCTTAGAATTTGAGCATTATTTCCTCCAGAATCGATTAGAAATTCCTCAGATTCTTCTTCATTTTACCGAGAGCTCTTCAACTTTCAAAATCTTCAGATGGCATAAGACTCCTTCACTTTTAGGCATTATAGAAAAATTTTGGCAAAACAGTCTTTTTCTTGGTTAAGGCTTTTTGTACTTGGGTTTGCATGAAAAGTTTGCTTAATTACTTGCCACCTGGCAATCTTATCACTTTATTGACGTTTGCAAGGCTGGCATCTGGCTTACTTGTTAATTAAGCTAAATTTCTTATCTTAAACTTGATCGCATGACCTTGTGGTCACCCAAGCCTTTTCCCATCAACGCAAGACCTTCTACCACACCACTAGCCAGCTTAGCCCTATCAATGGCATACAAAGTTAGTCATATGGTGCCTCATAGTTCCAACGCGTGGAACCTTCCATCTTTCCTAAGTGTTAACTTGTTTATACTTCACCCGAGAATGCAACATTTCATACTTAACATATTTTCTTACCTTTTTCGGCTTACCATTGTTACTTTCCCCTCTCTACGCATTGACCAAGCTACAACCTGAATGCATACGATCATATCACTTAGAAAATTTTCCTTCTCTTACATTTCAGACACATCATTCACCACACTTACTTAACTTACTTATTCCATTAATGTTGATTCACGTCTTAACTCGTAATTAAGAGGTCGTAAACTTGATTTACTAGTAAAAAAAGGTTCAATGGTTTATATGTTTTAAACATCTCTATATTTAAAATAGCTCTTGCTTTGGCCAATTTTAACATATATAAGTTGTCTTTATGTTCTGCAGAACAAATTTGAATAACTCTTTTGCTAATGAACGCTTCATTTATATCAAAAGATACTTTATATATTTTTTTCTAGCAGAAACGAGATAGATACAAGATTTCTTTTCATTTCAGGAACAAAAAGGACAGTTTCAAGTAAAATATATCTATCTCCATAAAACAACTTTAGGTCTCCCACGCTTTAGCTTAGACTACCTCTCATGTTCCAACTCTGAGAGTTATCTCGTCATCTATAAGCTGCTTCCAAGAACTAGTTTCTTCAAAAAAGGAATAACAATGGTTAGTGGCCACTGAATCTAGTATCTAGGTAGAGTTATCAATCTCCACTAAACATGTTTCAATAACTAGTAAATCATATTTACCTTGTTTTGCTTTTCTAGCCTTCTTCTTTGCAAGGTAATTTGGGCAACTATGTTTTTAGTGCCCATCTTCGTTACAATGGAAACATTTTCCTTTATTTACAACTTTTTTCTTTCTCTTATTTGTTGTAGGAGTCTTACCTTTCGCTTTACCCTTCTTTTTCATTTGAATACTTTTATTTTTAGAAGTGGAAGGTCTAGTCTTATTGAAGGAAAACCATCGAAGTTTTTGTAGTGGAAATGAGGATCGTTCCCATTTTACTTTTCACAGAATTCATAAATTTTACATATCAGAAAAATACGCATTAAGAAACATTAAATTATAGCATACTTTTGAGGGAGAATTAGGGAAGAAGGTGACATTTACCCTTGAAGACAATCAATTCTTCAAGTATTCCCTCGACCAAGATCTTTTTCTCTTAGATCTCCAATTTGAAATCCCAAATGGGCACCACCACAAAATGAAACCTCCTGTATTCTCCTTAAGGATTGAGAATAAGCAGGATGCGTGGGCTTTACTATAGATTTTGGAAGAGGGAAAGAAGATGAGAGGGAAAGGAGAATGAGTTTTCCCAGAGAGAACTCTTCTTTGTCAAACTTGGAGGAAGAAGATGATGAATGAATTGTTCAAAACTGAACTACCCCTGTACATAAATTTAATTTAATTAAATTAAAATTAATATATATAATAACTACCTTATTATATATATATATTATATGTTATATCAAATATAACACATAACCTATAGTTTTATATTATCAAATATAATATAACCTATAGTTTTATTTTCTCTCAACTATACATGAAATTTAATATAAATCATATTTATAGTAAAATTTAATTATATGAATCTCACCCATATAATTAATATTTGAATCATATTCAAATATTTAATTCCTCTCAACTATTTAGGGTATTTAACATAAATCATATTTATATTAAAATTATTTTATGAATCTCATTCATATAATTAGCATTTGAATCATATTCAAATTTCTCTCAAAATACTTTATATTATAATGTATCTAATACATTATATTAATTGTATCACATATAATTAATTTAAATAACTATATCATATATAATTAATTTCCCTCAATTAATTTGAACAATTCAAATCAATCCAAAATTAAATCTCAATTAAATCCCTGTTGAGCTACAGAGGGGACCTTATGGACCTATAAATTGAAGCTCCAATGGTACTTGGATAATTAATTAAACTCTTTAATTAAATTACCCAACATTCATTAACTGCAGGTCATTCCACTAAAGACCTGTTGGGGTTAATGCCCTAAATCTCTTAGGATCCTATAATTTTTAAATATTATTGAACAAACTTTTTATGTATTTAATAAAATATTTGATATTTTATTCAATGTCTATAAAATATGTAATATTTTAGTTGCATAAACCACAAACCAATAAACTGACATCCAAGGTTATCTTTTTAACTTAAACATGTATGTAGAGACATACAGGTGGATCATGTTTAAGTGATAACCTAAATGGTCTGTAGTAGATGGATAAGGCTGGGTACCTTATCTTGGTGTCACTACGTGTATTACCCGCTTTGTACTTGTTACAATTGTTGTAAAGTGCTACAGATGATCTGATCTTGATCATTCATGTATTAGACATATGAGCGGGGATATTCTATATAAAGAAGTATAAGACCGAACCACGAAATGTTTAGTCTCATTATATAACGTCATTCATAATAGAGACCTATATTTCACCAGGATGACCATAGGTAACATGACCTGAATCTTGAGTGAGTTGTGAACTCCTGCTCATGAGGGCAGTCCTTTGATTTGTATGGGTGAGATGGCTAGATCGCCAACTCAACAAGCATACCATTTTTGGAATTCGTCTGATTGGGGAGCTAGGAACATAGCTACACAAGATGGAATTCACTCCTTCCCCGAAGTAGGGGTAAGTAGATAAATTGCTGCTTTAAGGGCTGATTCTGGGTCTTGAACAATGTTGCATTATACCCTTTCCTGACCCGAGAGGGGTTTAGTCATAGTAGGACTATGATCTATCGTTCATTAGAGGGATCGGTGGTACTTGAGGAGTTAGATGTAACGAAAAAACGGTAATTGGCCTAGCTCTACTTATGAGCAATTTGTGAAGGGTCATCGTACTGTTTGATTATATCCAATGGACACATAAATATATCTATAGTGCAAAGAGTGCAGTTGTCGGTCTTTATTGGAGTGCCCGACAGTTAACGAATGGTGAATAATGTAATTAAAGAGTTTAATTAATTACTCATGTACCATTGGAGCTTCAAATTATGGGTCCATGAGGTCCCCTTGGTAGCTCAATAGGATTTAGTTAAGAATCAATTTTTGGATTAATTTGAATTGTTCAAATTAATAAAAGGATTTAATTATATATGATATAATTAAATTGTTTCAATTATATGTGATATAATTGTCATAATGTATTTGATACATTATAGCTTAATGAGAGGAAATAAATATTTAAATGAGATTAAAATATATTTTCTATTAATGAGATTCATAGTTGTTAAATTTAATATAAATATGATTTATATTAAATGTCATTTAAAAGAGTAAAGAAACTATAGTTTATATTGTATGTGATACAATATTAAAACTATAGGTTATATGTTATATTTGATATAACATATAATTCAATATAAGTATAATATGATAAGTTAGTTATCATATTTATTTATATTATATTATTATTATTTGAATAATATGGAATGAAGTTACAACTCCCTTTCCCATCTTTTCTCTCCACCCACATTAATGGGTGGTGGTTATCTTTTATGGCAAGAGAAATAAAAGAAAAATAGTTTTTCCTCTTCCTCTACGTTTTATGAGTGTGTTGAATGATTGATTGAGAAAAAGATAGAAGTGGTCTGTGAGCTTACCTTGTGTGAAAAAGTTCTCAATCTTCTTCCTCCTCCACATTAACCTTTCCTTCTCAACCAAAATAGTCAGAGTTCACCACTCTTGGGTTCTCACCTGAGAATACCAAGGTTTCATTGTGGTTGTGTCCGATTTTGTTCGAGTACTATTTTGAAATAGGTATTCAAGTTGTTCGTGATTATTCGAGGGAAATTTGTGAAGAAAATGTCTTCAAAGGTGAAGTTTTCTTGAAACCTGTTCTTAAATAGTATGTTGTAATTTAGTTTTAAATGCATATCTATTTGTATGTTTACTGTAAATTTGTATTCAATAATTAATGAAATTTGGTAGATCCGCTTCCGCTCATGGTTCTCCTCATACAAGTTCTTTCAATTGGTATCAGAGCCAAGTTGTAAGTTTCTGATTCCAAATTCCATTATTATATTGAATCATTTACAGTAATGGTGGATTTTATAATTTGCATGCTGTTTATGTGATGAATGGTTTTGGATGAATTGTTGATAGATGTTTCAAGATAGAACTATTTGGTTTAAGGCTTTCTTTAAATTTTACAAAGTGGGTTTGTAAGGGCCCATTGCATTTTTTGGCATTATTATTGCAATCGAGTATGTATTTTTGAAGTTTTGAGTCGCGCGTGACATTCCGGACGCTTTTCAAAGAAGGGTTGCAGTGTGTTGTTTCGGTGGAGAAGACGAAACAGAGGTTCCAAATCGTGTAGCTACAGCTAAATGATCGGGTAGTTTTGTTATGTGATCATGTAGAATTTGCTAAACGATCGCATAGCTAATGCTACACGATCGTGTGGCATTTGCTATAAGATCCCATAGGCACTCGCTTGCTGAATGATTGCACGGTATTACGATACTCGACGCATGGTTACGTGCTACACGATTGCGTAGACTATCATGCTCATCACATAGTCATTAGCTACGCGATCGCATAGTCAATCATACTCGACACATAGCTGCGCGACACATGGTGCGTTTGCTACACGATCAGCTGCAAGGTGTTCTTTGAAAGGCGGTTTGGTTCGAGTGGTTCAAGACCTGGTTCACCTGTTCCGAACTGATTGACTCAAATTTTGTAACAGTTAGCCTTTTATTTTTTTTTTTTTAGAGAAGTCCTATCTCAGTCCATCAATTTTTAGATTGAATATACATATGATGTATGTTTTACATCATATGTCATATTGTATGTCATATAGTTTTAAAACCTACCATAGGTTATGCATTTATTTTCATGCATCATTTTATATTATAAGTGTTATAATATATGAACATGCATGATTTAAATTACTTAAAGGATGCTCATGCATCATATAGTATAAATGTTATAGTATATATATGCGTGCATTATAGCATATCCATGCATCATTTATATTATAAGTGTTATAATATAAGGTTGTGTAATGACCTGACCCCCAAGGACTTAAGTTAGGCCGTTACTAAATACATGCATGCATGGAACTTAAAACGACACTCGGTTATGACAAAATAAATGCTAATTAAATAAGGTAAGTTCAAAAGATTTTCATTAAATTCAAATACTAAAACAATAGTAGGGTACCCATAAATCATAAAGGATAATAAACAAGTCTAAAAAACGATTCTTAAAAGTAAGTTTTAAACATCAAAACTAAAAGTTAAGAGAAACATGAAAAGAACTCTAAATTTCATGATGTGGAAGCGTAAAAACTAGTCCAGTGGCTCGATCACAAATTCCGCTTGTCCATCACCGGTGCATCTCTACCCTTTACCTGAAACAACAACATGAGAAAGAATGAGTATAAAATACTCAGTAAGTAACCCCACTACTAGGGTCAGGCTGGGCATTTATGTCCTCTAGATACCCACCTCTGGTGAAACATATAAACTGCTCTAGTCCTCATGAGACACATATGCACATGAAACAAGAATGAGATTGAGTCATTTCCTACTATAGTTAAGTATGCCCACTACCTCTGGTGAATCCCGAAGGAGACACAAACTGGTGAGTTCGGAAGGAGACACAAACTGGTGAATCTCGAAGGAACACACAAACGGGTGAATTTCAAAGGAACACAAGAACGGTGAATCCCAAAGGAAACACAAACGGGTGAATCCCAAAGGAAAACACAAACGGTGAGTCCCGAAGGAAATACAAACTGGTGAGTCTCGAAGGAAAAAAACCTGGTGAGTCCCGAAGGAAACACAAACTGGTGAATTCCGGAAG